>NC_063355.1:34024434-34042001 GCF_021869965.1 Rhincodon typus
CCAGGAGTGGGGAAAAAAAATCTGGAGAATTTGAAAACTGCCAAATATAACACCCTTACTCAAAATAAGGAGGCCAAAAAAGAAACAGGTATAAATAGGCCAGTTAACTTAACTTAGAAAATATTAGAATCCATTATAAAAAAAATGCAATAGCAGAGCACTTAGAAATACATAACACAAATCAAGTACAGTCAGCATGGCTTCATGAAGGGAAGTCATACCCAACAGCTTTATTAGAATTCTTTGAGATGACAAGCAGGATATAGGGGAACCAGTAGCTGTAGTATGTTTTAATTTCCAGAAGGCATTTGGCAAGGTACTACTAGCTCAATTATGGCTTATCCAGCCTCTCTTCATAGTTGAAACACTCCATCCCAATCAACATCTTGGTGAATTATTGGTAATTTGAAATCTTGGATACAGGTTATCACACAAAGTGCTAACAGCCCAACATTTTAAAAAGACAATTGGCAAGTCTTTGGGGTTTTAAGTGATTATATGATAACACGGAACTGAGGGGATATATTACCTCCTGAGGGCATATGAAGCATGAGACAGTAATGAAGGAATTAGTTAGAACTGTCAGATTACCACTACAGGCATTACTGATTAAGCTTAAAGCATACCGGTAGGTAACTGATGGCCAGATAGCTGCAGAGACAGGGAAATAGAATTGAAAGTTTTCAGGTTTGCCATGATCTAACTGAATGGCAGTGGACTTGATGGGCTGATTGGTCCACTTCTGCTAGGTCTTATTTTAATAAGTTTGTGACTTGATTAAGCAAGTGAGGAACTAACTTATATTCTGCTTAACTGCAGTCAATGTTGGACACCTAGGGACTTGAACACAACCTCACTTGGGGGTTGGGGGAACCTCTTACACTTAGTTTCATAATGCAAAACAATAACTTGCAGTAACTTTCAAAGTTGAATGAGTAACCTCAAATTATTAAAATCAAGTCAGTCAATTATCTGGGTCATTATTAAAGGAAAATAAACAGACTTGTGTTCTACATCACTCCAGCTTTAATCCAAAGTTATAGACAAGCAATCACATTTTGTTAAATGTATATTTTTGTATAAACATTCTGTAACAAAGTGATTACTTTAATGATTTTTTTTTAAAAACTTTTGTTAATGGAGACAGTGTATTAATTGAATATAAGCATACTTTACTACCTCAGGTGATACAGCCTTTGGCCCAACCCATCCACACCAGGTTTCCCAAACTAAACTGGTCCCAGTTGGCTGCATTTGGCCCATATCCCTCTAAACCTTCATTTGATTGTCATTATGTACTTTTTAAAAACACACTATAGTTTTAATTGCAATTAAGAAATTTTCAATTTGATTTATTGAGGAACTCGCACCAAGGAAGCAAATCTGAGATGAAGAACTCAGGGTATCAGTCATGAGTAGAGAGGATGTTATAATATACCCTATTATCTTAATAGAAAGTCATGAATAATTGACAAGGATTCAACTAACTGCCATTAGGAAGTGATGTCACTTAGATTACAGACTTTTAGAGAAACCAATCAGGAATTAGGCAGATCAAGAATGAACTGGTGATAGTGGCTCGTTAGAGTTAATAAGACTTAGTTCAGAGGGAGCCCTCTTATGGTGCAGAAATGGAGTCCCTACCCCTTAGCCTCTGCTAAAGGCCCACCTGCTCCAGACATGCATACTAACACCTCTAAAAAGGTTGATTAGAAAAATAGGTTAAATAAAAATTAAAACTTTTCCACACAAAGAATAAAGAACAAAAAGCAACAACCTGGCTGTTATGGCACTAAGTTTCTCTGACTTTGAACTGGGAGGCCTGGGTTCATGTCTGACCTGTTCCAGAAGTGTTTAATAACAGGATGATTGGAAAACAAACAAACAAACAGAAAAAAAAAATGGCCTGATTCTTAGTGGTTTGGTGTACAAGAAGGAACACAGGAAAAAAAATTTTAAAAAAAGACAACTTGCACCTAGTCAACCAGCGTTGCAAACTGACAATCCCAAAGTGGACAGATGGAAATAATACTGCTTTTATAAATTATTATTTATTTTGTACTTGTAATAAGCTTAATTGTGAAAACACTTCTGCAACAGTTTTGTAACTAGTCAGGTCTAGCTCTCCTTAGTCTATAAGTGTAATTGATTTAGGTCTCAATTAAGTGAATCATGCAATCTTGTACTATAAGTGATGAGACAGCCACAAATTGTGTTACCAGGATGCATACTCAGATCCAGAATTCAGCATATGTGAATTGCAGAAGGCAGATCATTAAATAGTAGCTCTGCTGTTAAATTTCTGGTCTTTACTGTCCAATTCTGAACAGCACTTATATCATGCACTAATCTCTGGAAATCAAGTTGATTATAGAGGCTTAAGAACCAAGTAAATTGTTAGTAACAACCTCAAGATCCAACACCAAAGGCAGGAAGAGTTATTGAAAAAAAAATCAATGTCCCAACTGGGACCCTTCAAGTTATTAAGGAAATCCATGTTAGGATCATAACACAAAGATATCAAGGGAGGGTCAATACCAAGTCAACTTTTCAGAGCAATAAGTAATTTGACACAAGTGAGTCAAGTCTAAAGTATTCCAGGGACTGCTGATTTACATACTACCTTCACTCACTAAGGGCATGTGGAACCATAAACCCATGACAAGATCTCTTTGTACTAAAGATAATTCTACACGTCAAATATACCAGAGTGGCCTGATAAGACATGAGGAAAGCTTACCCATTATTTTAATCATGATTAAACTGCAGTTTTATTTAGTTAAAGAGCAGAACCCTTACACATCTTCACTCATCAACAACTATTGTTTCATCAACCTAGACCTAATCCATCTCATTTACATAACTCCAGAGGACTATTTTCCTTCATAGTTGGAGGGCACATCATAATCAGATAAACAAAACAATACATTATTTTGGAAACTCAATCATGATTGAACTGGCATCATCCACCAGATTTTAAAAAAAGCATATTTTTGAGCTAAATACTTGATTGCTAAGAGTATTGAAATAAATTTTTAAAAATGCCACACATCCAAACTACCCCCTACAATGTTAACTGCAGATAAATTGTTTTGCAATTCAATGCATGGAATTAAA
Source organism: Rhincodon typus (assembly GCF_021869965.1). Taxonomy (NCBI): domain Eukaryota; kingdom Metazoa; phylum Chordata; class Chondrichthyes; order Orectolobiformes; family Rhincodontidae; genus Rhincodon; species Rhincodon typus. Next base: position 34,027,552 of record NC_063355.1, read on the forward strand.
CAGCATACATCAGATTGAAAAGCTGAATCACTGAACAAGAGATGATCAAATTCAATAAGTTGATCAAATTGAGTAAGTTATTGAAAAAATCTTGCCCAAGTCAGGAAGGCATGTGCTGTTTAAAATAGATGCTTAATTATATAGATGCTTATATTTTTATTATTCTTAAATTAAATTTGGTCTATGATCATCTATCATGTTTTCTCATTATTACATTTGCATTATAAATTCCAATGTCCAGATTTATAAAGAATGGTATACTTGGCTTTAAAATGGGAGAAACAATGACATCCATACAACTGGTTTCAAATATTCTCCACACTCAATTTGCACTATTTAAAAGACTAAACTTGGCCTCAACCCTGTGCACTGCTGGAGGAGACTGACTTTGTACACTTCAGCCAAATAAAAACACAAAGAAGGAGTAAAGGACTGTAGTCAATAGCCTGAATGCCCTAATTTAGGACTTATTTGCAGATTCTATTATTTTTACACAGTAAACATTATGCAAACGTAAAGCTAAGCTCAGTCTGCAAAAATTCAAGAACACTTTTATTGTTGCATTTCATACACAAAAACAGGAACCAGTGATGCTGAAATCCCAATTTTAATAAGAATCTCTCTTCACAACATGCTCAAAAGACTAATTTATGTGGGTAAACTCCCTTAGACAGATAGAACATGGAGTGGAGGTAGCCATGGAGCTGGGGAGTCTTTTTAACAATGGGCAGGATTTGGGAATCAACAGTCTTCTGGTCTTTCTTCCGCTGTTCTGTTAGTTGATATTTCTGTGAAGAGAGGAGAGTGCAAAGGTGAGGAAGAGCAAAACTTGGCAAATGAAATAATTAGAATTTGGTAATCACTTCTGGAACAAAAAGTCATGCACCGAGTGACTATTGAACTCAGTGGAGTTACATTTTTTGCCTCCCAAATGTTCGAGCCAAACGCAAAGTTTTTGTACTTTTGCTGCTATAATGTGAGGTAACAAAACAAGTTGTAAATGTAATACAATGCAGTATTTATACAGATCACTTAACATTATAAACTAAGGTTCTTCAGATACTGTATTACAAAACAAAATGTTACTGAAATAATGATATTAGGCTTGATAACAAAAAGCTTCTTCGAATAGGTAGGTGTAAAGGAATGCCTTGAAGGAGGAAAAGTAACAGAGGTTTAAGGAGCATTTAAAGTATATTAACAGCTCAACCTTTCTTCAAAGCAGTGGTGCCAGACCATTCAGCTGCAGCAACAATTCAGTTTTTGCCTGAAACTGTGGAATGGGTAAATTTCAGGTAGTAAGTAAGGTATAATGCTGTATGAAATCATCAGCCAAATTTGGAAATACTGGGTCAAAATCCTGGATCTTCCTTGTTGTGGACTAGGGACATACTTACAACCAATGAACAGCAGTGGCTCAACTCAGCTCACCACCACCCTTTCAAGGCCAACTAGGGATGGACAATAAGTGCTAGCCCAGTCAGCAACACCCACATCCTGCAAGTGAATAATATAAAAATTGCAACCAGGCTTCAAAGCCTCAACAGCACTCTATCCAAGTGGCAGCTATTATTCTAACTTTTTTGGTTAAGTGGACACAAATCAAATTATTAGAGGCACCTGAATTTTTAAACAAGCTCCTAATTATAAACTAATGACACAGAATCAAAAGAATTTTTGGTTGCATTTGAGCCCAAAAATATCCTTCGTCCAATTTCTAAACACCTTCTTTCAGTCAGCAAAAGGGAATTTTCCAAAGTACACTCAAATTGATGAGATCAGCAGCTGTCTTCTCATTCGCAAGACAATGGTTTCTGCCTTACAATACAGAAGATTGCTACTGTTTGCATCAATTTAATTGCAAATCAATACAAATTCCATTTACTAAAATTATTCTTAAGTCATATTCAACTAAAAGATGTGAATTTTCTCTGTCCACAGCTTCGAATTCACATGTTCCTATGCATGCTCATATTAAAGAACAGACTGTTAAATTAAGTATTTACACTACATCTCAGTGTATCACTGATGTATTCTTTAAACTCTGTTCACTGTTGTAATTTGGGAAATGGAGCAGAATTATAAGATGCCACAAACAATGAAATAAATACAAATATTTAACAGTTATTACTTAGCACCAGGGAACCCTTCACCCTGCCCGTCAGCTAGTGCCACAAAGTCTTATGCCTAGTTGAGAGAGGAGACAGACTTTAACAAACCAGTAGAGCAAACTACTTAAGTGTTAGTTCGGATTAAGTGCTCACAGTTCCTGAGCGGGCTTAAATCCACAATTTTCTAACAGACAAAAGATGTTACCATTGAACAAAGTGGAAACTACATCCAAGACATCACATTAAAGTAGAGATAAATAATCACCAAATCACATCATTTTTGTCAGTCAACTCAAGGCCCTTTAAGTCTCATGGAATGCAGACGACTCACTGGGTTGAGACTGTTGTTACTATAGCAAGCAAAAATTGTACCAGATCATTGTTGAAGTCAACTTCTGACACAGAGTGTAGCTTGCAACCCATATTACCATATCAGGTACCTGCACTTCCCAATTATAAAACAGAATGTAGCCTTCCTGTTTAGGTTGGTTGCAGGACAGAAATGAATAAACAAAGACACTAGCAGCACTGCATTCCTAAACTAAAAAGGTACATCTCCATACTATGTTTTATAACGTTGATACAGCTCAATACATTTCACTGACAGAGCTCTAAATGCACACTGCTGCAATAAAGAAAATCCAGCAGCCAATTTGCACACAGTAAGTTCCCATAAACAGCAAAAATATTAACAGGGATAATATTTGCTACACACCAGAGAGATCCCTCTAGCCCTTCTTCAAAGAAAGTCACAAGATCTTTCATCTTCAAAAAGCACAGTTCAAATCTTGGTTTAACATCTCAAAAATTGAAACACCCAGTACTGCACAGAAGTGCCAAATTTAGAATTTTGTGCCCAAACGTCTGGATTCCCTGAATTATCCAGATAAGCATTACATACTAATTAAATGCACAACCTGCAAAGAAAATATAAGTGACTCCCTGCCCTTTGCAGACTTCCGCGCATTGCATATTTCTATACGAATATTTTAGAATTTGTCATGTATAAACAAAGGTTGAGCCCAAAACATCAGCTATAGTTCAGAGTTCAATATTGTTACTACCAGACTGTTGCACTGATCACACAGTGGAACAGCAAGATGGTCTTTCCAATCAACCTGCAACAAGAATTATTACTTAAAGATGAAACACTGGTGCTGAACCACCTTGAACTTGCATATCAAGAGGTACTTAATCATACCCAACTACCACTGGCAGAGGGGAGATAACAGCAAATAACCTGATGCTTAAATCACAGACAACTCCAGCCAGTAACAAGTAGAAGAGAGAGCAATACAAGTATGGCAAGAAAAGAATGTCAGCTCAATGTCTCTGTACATTTTCCAAAAGGAATTGGAAAACTAATCCAGAGGAAATAAAAAGGCTCTCAGGAAGGATCAGATGAATAACTAACTGAATAGCTATTACAAGAGTCAGCACAGGCACAATGGGTCAAATATCATCATTCTGTGCTGTTACCATTCTATGGGCAAGATTTGTAATGCAGAATTTAGACAAAAATAGTACAATTGCAGATAGTCTAAATAAAGCAGCAATAAAATGCTACAATGTCAAGTGATTAAATGAGCTGGAGCATCAGAGTGCACTGTTGTCTCTACCTCTTTCTCGGTATCAAAGATCTCGCCCTCCTGGTGTTTGGGCCTGCGCAGTCTCTTCTTCTTGAAGTAGGAGTCAGTCAGGTGTTTGGGAATTTTTACACCCGACAGGTCAATCTTTGTCGATGTTGCAATGACAAATTTCTGGTGAACCCTACGCAGTGGGACACGGTTGAGGGCCAGAGGACCTACAAAAAAAATGCAAGCAAGAGGAATCAGAAAACAATCCTGAGCAGCAGATTCTTTACTTTGGTCAAAATACATCAAAGCAGATTAACAACATCAGTTCAAAGGCTGCGGCTCACTTTATCTTCTCAAGGGCAACTGGGATATGGTGGCTCAGCCAGCAACATCCACATCCCACGAATGGACAGAAAAACACAAAACCGTTCCTGTTTGATTTGATAGTCTTTGTACTCTTAGAATCTGCCTTCCAAAGACTACCATTCAGGACAGGGTTCCAAAATTACGTTACCACTAACATGAGACATTTTGCAACATTGCCTAAGTAGTTCAACAAGAGGCAGTATTATTCTCAGCAGTTCTGTGCCACTATACAATTTTTAAAAGAAGTTTGAAAACACAAAACTAATAAATTAAATGACAAGCCATGTAAACAAAATTATAACTTGCTGTGAGGATATCAGTTGGGAAATATGATTTTCTTTACAGTACTTTGTATGGAAACATGAAGGAAATTGTGACAAGTGTTAAACATAGAATTACTTCAATGTTTAAGCTTGCAGAACACCTTACAAATTGGCATACTCACGTGGGAAAATGGAAGGTGCAATTATGAACATGAAAGTTATGCAAACAGAAGTCCAAGGAAAACAACTGCAGATGCAATATACATATAGCATGAGGAAACAAATCAGAATCCAATCAATCCTGTACTCTGTCTCCTCCAACAGATGAAACTTAAGTGAAAACAACTCCGAAAGGAACTTTACTCACCAGTCACCAGCAACAGGCCACTATCAAGCTGCTTCAGGAAAATCACACGCTGTAAAGCAAAAGACAGTCAAAAATCAATCATTATTAAAATGATTATAAACTTGGGGCAGCACTGTGGCTCAGTGGTTAGAATCATAGAATCCCTACAGTGTGGAAACAGGCCCTTCGGCCCAATAAGTCCACACCGACCCTCTCAGCATCCACGCAGCATCCCCCTATAACCCACCTAATCTACACATCCCTGAACACTATGGGCAATTTAGCATAGCCAATCCACGTAGCCTGCACATCTGTGGACTGTGGGAGGAAACCAGAGCACCCGGAGGAAACCCATGCAGAGCACTGCTGCCTCACAGCGCCAGGGACCTGGGCTCGATTCCATCCTTGGGCGACTGTCTGTGTGGAGTTTGCACATTCTCCCAGTGCGTGGGTTTCCTCCGGGTGTTCCGGTTTCCTCCCACAGTCCAAAGATGTGCAGGGTAGGTGGATTGGCTATGCTAAATTGCCCATAGTGCCCAGGGATGTTTAAGTTAGATGGGTTAGACATGCAAAAACCAGGGGTGGGATAATAGGTCTGGGTGGGATGCTCTTCGGAGGGTTGGTGTGGACTTGTTGGGCCGAAAGGCCAGTTTCCACACTGTAGGGATTCTACAATTATCTGTTAACAGTATAGGTACTTGCCCTACAGATACAAAAGCAGCTTAACAAATGGGAAAAGGCAGGAAAACCAAATCCAACATAGCATGGATGTTGAGCAAAATAGAGAATGTAAACAAAAAGGTGTATGATGCACGACAGGTGAATTTTCAAGAACCAGACCAGATCTAAAAAGTAGAAGGAAAGTGAACAAGGGAAAAAAAAAGGTCTGCCAAGGACAGCATAAGAACAGAATGGCAGTCAACACGAGAAATCAAAATCTCTCCCTGGTATGCAAATCATTAAACTGATAGTATAAGGCAGGTCAGGACCTATTAAGGACAAAATGCTATGCACTAACAGGCTGAAATAGTTAATGAGTACTTTTTACCAGTAATTACTGATAAAAAGAACACCGATCAAATATCAGTGGTAGTCAACACAGAAGAGACAATGGGTTGGGTGAAAATCGATAGGTAGGATGTGATAAAAAGATTGGCTATGCTTTGAATGGATAATCTGCCCACCCTGGATGGTTTGTATCCCAGATTTTTAAGGGAAGTGAGGATAGTGATAGCAGAAGAGCTTTCCAATCTTAAATTTGTGCAACAGGATTGGACAGTGACAAATAGGATCACTTTATTCAAAAAGAGTATAAGAATAGTCACAGTTCCTACAGGCCAGTGAGATGAAGGCCAATATTTGGCAAGGAAATAAAAAAATAGCCACAGGAAAAGTTAACAGGCTCTTGAGGAGGTGTGAATTAATTAATGATAGCCAGCATGAAGTTATAAAAGACAGATTTGTGCTTGACCAAGCTAACTGAATATTTTTCAGCATAACAGCAAAAGTTGAAGGGTATGCAACAAATCTGGTCTATATGGAGTTTTAAGGAAGTGTTTGACAAGGCAACCACAAAGCAATTTAACAAAACTGAAGCTCATGGAATAGGAGGATCATTTTCAGCTTGGTTAAAAGATAGCTTGAAGACAGAAAACGAGGAGTTGTGCTAATTGATTTTCAGACTGTTAGGTGATATATGTTCGTTTTCCTCAATGGTCACTGCTCAGAACACTGCATTTTTTTCAATATATACTGGAATACAATAAAGATTCAAATTTTGTTGATGATAACAAATTTGGATGTGTAATAAACAGTGAGGATGACAGCAATTAGCTGCAACAGGATGGAGAGAAGATAATAGAATAGGCAGATAAGTGTCAGATGGCATTAAATAATAACAGCATGGTGTTGGCACTGTTCCACAGAACTCTGAAGAGACGGGGGTGGGGCGGAGTTGCTGGTTCATGTGCATTGATCTTTAAAGTCAAGTGGGTAGCAATGTAGAAAAATGTGACCAACAGGACTGCTGTAGGGCTTGCATGGATGTGATATGCAAAATGGTTTCCTTCCATATTCAAACAACCGTTTTCCATCTACGGTGTTTGGTGTAGTTACAAACATGGAAATAAAGATAAGTCAATCCGCGGACCGTTCTCACCTTACACCTGTGGCGACCGGTAAGCATGATAAGCACAGTCCCTGGGGTGATGGATGCACGAAGATGCCTTTTGTGCTGGCTGAAAGGTTTGTTACCATGACTAATCCTTTTGCGAGGGACATCTTCAGTGGGGTAATAGCGTGGCTGGAAAAGCAAATAAGACCAAAGTACGAAACTATTGCCTTCTAAAGAGTAAAGTATACAATTAGATCTAATAAAATCCTTTATGGAAATTGTGCACATTTCTCTTCACAAAAGAAACATTTCATTCTGGTTGTGCTATCAAACTTTCTAAAAATGCTCAATTTAATCAACATTGAACAGTTTAATGAAAAATCAAAACTGGAACTTTAGCCTTCTGATTTCTAGAATTTGGCCAACATTAAAAATGAAACTCTACCTGCAATGCTGAGCTGATTTTTTACTGCTGCATGATCACCACTTGTTCTCCTGTAGCTTGCTCATGTTGCCATCTGTCAACAGGTTCCATCATGGCAAGAGATTTACACCAAAGCCCACCCTCACCATATATTTAGAGATGCAGTCAATTGAGACTGCTGGACAGCAAGCAACCCCTACAATCCCTTCCCAAGTTGAAATGAAATAATTTCGAACACCACGGATTGGAAGTTAGCAATCAAATAAACCCACCAAGCTACAGATGGAGAGCAGAAAATCGTAACATATAATTCCTTCGCAGCAGTGTCAGGATTGTTACTTGGAAAGAGAATGCCAAGAATCGTGCAACTCTAATACAAAATGGCTGTACAACATCAACCTTTCTTATTTGGATGGAAAATAAATCACTGGAGTACATCAAGAAACCTCCAAGTAACAAACTCAAAATTAGCCATATTAGTTCTACCTCACCCAAAACATTTTTATAAGTTCAAAAGAAAGAAATGTTACCATTTTGCGAATTTTGACAACACGGGTACCACCATTTTTGTCTCCTCCAACAGGCTTGGTAATTGAAAAGGGAGTCTTTTCCTTCAACTTCTTCTCAATCTGAAAATCAATGAGGTCCACTTTTAAATTTTCTTATCTTGTAATTTGTTACACCACAAGACATGAAATTCCAACTTCTATCATTATCTATAAACAGAAAATTGGGCAGGAATACGTCAATGAGACCATTGAGCTTCCTCTGCCATTCAACCTGATCATAGTTTATTTTCTATCTCAATGCCTTTGTTCTGCTTTCTCCCATATCCTTGACATGCTTAGCTTATATAGTGACTTCACCTCGACGGATTCCTCTGATAATTCCACAGGATCACGACCAGAGTTAGATGGCTTATCCTGTGACAGTGATCTATTGTTAGGGCCCTCCCTGATCAGCGGGAACATCATTCCGACATCATGTCTGTCCAGCCAAATAAATGAAGTTTATACATTTCAATAAGATCCCCATTTCATTCTCCCAAATCTAGTGAATATGTGCCCAGCGAAACCAAAAACTTGGCACACCAGCAATCAATCTGGTTAGCCTTTGCTAGACTCCCTCTATGAAAAGTATATCTTTTCTTATGTAAGGAGACCAAAACTGCATATAGTACTCCAGGTATGTGGTCTTACCAGGGCCTTCTGCAGCTACAGTAAGACTTCCTTGCTCCTGTACTCAATACACCTTGTAAAGACGACTGACATGCCACGTATCTTCCTTACTGTTTGCAGCATCTGTCAGTGAACACACACAGGTCTCTTCGCACTTCAATCCTTCCCAATCCAATCTATCACCAACTGCCTAGTACACTTCCAGTGTTTTTCCCACCAAAATGGACAACTTCACATTTATATACGTTATACACCTGCCACATATTTGGTCATTCAACTTGTCTAAATTGCCCTGAAGTGTCTTTACACCCTCCTCACCACCCTCACACTCACCTAGTTTTGCACTGACAGTAAACTTGGAAACATTAAAGCTGATTCCCTCATTCATAATTTATCATCAACAATTTGGATAACCGCACAAGGTGGCCATAAGACTTAGGAGCAGAAGTAGGCCATTTAGCCCAATGACTCTGCACCTCCATTCGATAAGATCATGGTTGACCCAATTATCCTAAATCCACTTTCTTTCCTTTTCCCCAAAATCCTCGATTCCTTTACTGATTTAAAAAATACCTATCTCAGCCTTGAACACACTTGGCCTCAACAACCCACTGTGGTAGAGGAATTCCTCCTCAATGATGCATGACCACTTACTGAGGTTATGCCTCCTGGTCCTAGACTCTCCACTTTTTTGCATTTAGATAAATTTACTTCATTGCCAATTATTACATTCACATGTCTTCTTCAAGGTACATTCTCAAACTGCATGCCCATATTGTAGATCTTGTCTTTCCTTACTTTTGTCTCAGGAGCTCTATATTTTCGCTTGTACATGGCTCTCCTAGAATACATGGCAGAGCGGGAAAATCTACCGATACCCCGAGCCAGCACAGGATTGCGGCTACCATGGTGACGTGGTTTTTTCTTTTTCCCTTCCGCCATTGGTTCTTTCTTCTCTCCGGTCATCGGTTCCTTCTCTCCTGCCATCTGCCAAAAGTCACACTTTAGAAACAAGTTTGCACGTATTGGTTTCAATGTGATGTAGGCCAATAACTCATAAGTACAAATAAAACAGGCAAGATAAAGCTTCAAAAACTTAAGTTCCAGTGTGCCCAATAAACCATGCTGATGCACTAAAGCAACTTGCACCAAAATAGCTAGTGACACAAGGTTTAATTAACCAAAATCACACAACCAAGTACCAAATTGTAAGTCAAACAGTTAACATTTGTCAATTGGACATGAAGCTGCCATCTAAAATTTGAGGTAACGCAAACATTATTCTAGAAGGAACATTTGTGGAGGTCTGTGGGATGCTTAAACTTTAGCTCTGTTATAAAGTGTTAAGAAACATAGAAAACAAGAGGAGTAGGCTATGCAGTCCTTTGATTCAGTATGATCATGGCTGGTCATCCATCTCAGTATCCTGTTCCCACTTTCTCCCCTTACCCTTTCATCCCTTTAGCCCTAAGAACTATATCTAATTAATCTAATACAAATGGCTGTCACTGCTTTGCACTTTCAGTTTAGTATTTAAATAGTTAATTCCCACAGCATCTCTACCACGGAGATATTTATCCACCTGAAACATCTTGCTGCATAGATCTCAAAGTTCAACATAAATGTCTGGACAATGTGAGGGACAACATTAACAGATAATACTGACATAAGCTGCAAGGGAAATATATTTGATCAATACTGTCAATAAATCACAATGTCAATTACTGATTAAGGTTGAAAACTAGGATGAAACAAAGCACATAAATGCCTTGGAATAGTTCATTAAATCAAATGTATACTTCGGGGGGAGGGGGGAAATCAGACCAACCAACTGGATTAACCTTGTTAGGATAACACTCTGAATAAGAATAAAGTTGGATAAACGACAATTCCATGAAAATTGTAAGAGCTGATACAAAGCTATCGGCATTTCTAATCTAGATATTTTCATAACTTTTCCATCGCATCAGGAGCATTAAGGACATTTATTTACGCCATTGCCAAACCAAGCAGTCACACCGCTAAATTCCATGCATTAAGACTCCCAAGCTCCTAGTTGCTCTACTCTTTCCAGCCGGCCTCACCCCTTACATATCGTTAACTCCTTCGCCCTTCTAGTCACAGAAATTTCTAGCACGGCACAAGAACTTAGAAACCGCCATTACACCGCTACTTGTCTGAAAATGGAATCGTGCCCTGCCGGTTTCCCCGGGTCTGCAATAAGAATCACCAAAAACATCATCCAAAAACCACCTCAACTGCAAATTGGGGGTGATCTCAGCAGCTGAAACACTATATTACTCTTTTGGAGCAGTACTAATTGTGGAGAAGATTTCCTGACTCCGATGGACGCTGATTTTCAGCTGACTACTTCATGTAATAAACGCCACCATTCTTACCTTTTCTCAAAAGGAAGGGCTAGACATCCGGGCCACGTTGGTATAAGTTAATGAAACGTCACTTGACTTCCGCCAACGGGCCTGCAAAGCACTGTGGGAGTCGTAGTCAAAACCTTTAAACCACATTGAAAGGTATTAACCAAATCTCACAACAGATTTCAATATGGTCTCTCTTAGTTTTTGTTAAACCCCACATAATTCAAGTATGAATTTTTATTGATTATTGTTCAGATTCAAGATTAATACGTATAGCTAATGAATTTGCCTTACTGTTTGTACACCATTCTTTTGCTTATAGAACCGTGTGTATGAATCCGCTCCATAGAAATAACGTTGTAGTTCTTATTAACCATAGGCTTCGAGTAATTAGGGAACCCGCCTCAAGGAAATCATAATATGACTTTTGTGAGAAATACAAACATAGAATATGAATATCACCGTGTTCTGAGGCACGATGCTGGAGATTTTGTTCAATGTTTACGTGGGTGAGTCGGCTGTGTCTAATGTTAGTAATAGATGTCTAAATGGGACCTGAGTGTGTTCAGGAGGTCTTCGCTTCATCAAGGAAACCAGAGTTACATTAACTAATTTTTCCTCAATCAGTGAGTCATCAAAATCACTTCACTACAAAAGTTGATATGCAAGTTAAGTGTGACCTTCATTTAAAATATTACTCATTTTTAAATTCCTATTTTCTGCTTTATTAATTTTGGGAATAGATTCTTGCATTATATATAAATGGAAACTCATCTTTGGATCTAACAACAAGGTTATGAATAGTCTAATTCAGATTCAGACAGTTATCACAGAGAGAGTTGTAATCCCTGATTTGGGAAAGAAGTTTGGTAAGGGCAATTGAGACAATGACGTTGATTTTCCCAATATTTGATTGGAGGAAATTTTTTGCTCATCCATTACAACAAGTTGGACACAATCTGATAATTTAGAGGCAGTGAAGGGATTTGAGATGGGTGGTGATGAGTTAGAGTTGGGTAATATCAAACTACACACAGAACTTGAATATGCTTTTGGAGAATGTTACCAAAAAACAGTAAGTAGTTGAGAAATAGGAGGTGGCCAAGGACAAATCAGAGGTAATCTGAGGTGTTGGAGCAGGAAGAAAAGTTAATGTATATGATTATCTGTCTCCACTAAATGGATTAGAATGGAACTAGGCAAGCATAGTGCCACCCTCCCAGATATATTGGTTGTAATAGTTGGCTTGATGTGAAATTTAGCTACGAAAATTGTAGTCTCCTGCAATGCTATCTAAGGGATAATACTATAGAACGGGATGGAGGGTAACCCTCCTCACCAGAACATCCTTCACTTAAGTGGCTGAGGCAGAACAGCTCACATGCTGAATTGCTCTAGTATGACTTCAGATTATGACAATACCTTTCCACCATCTTTACCTGCAACTTTTAAAGCCCTGTCGCTTCACGTCAACCATAGTTCAAAATGTTTTTTGAGACTTTCAGATTATATCTCTATTATGATCTTTCATATAATTAACCTAAATGTTTTACATTCAACAGCACTCATCCAGTGGCCTCAAGATGTCACCTTGTCTAAACATAATCTATCCCAAAACTCTACTGCATGTATCCTAATTCATATCAAGCCTTGATCTGTCATCATCATTAAATTAGCTGTCTTACATTAGTTGCCAGTTAAACAGTGCTTCAATTTTAAAATTCTCATTCTTATTTGTTTTCAAATACTTCCATGGCTCACCCTATCTATATGTGTGTTCTTCCAGCCTTATAACTCAAAGATTACTATATTCCTCCAATTCTTGCCTCTTGTGCATACCCAATTGTAATTGCTAAACAATTGGTGGCAGTGCCTTCAGCTGCCAAGCCTCTCTGCATAGTTCCCCTGCATTTATGACACACTTTAAAAACCTCTCTCTTTGCCTAAATTTTGGTCACTTATCCTAATATCTCCTTATGTAACTTGGTGCCCGATTTAATTTGATGATTTCCATGATGTGCCTTGGAACACTTTACTGCATTAGAAGAACTGTGTTAATTCAAATTACTACGGTATAATTCTTGGATCCTTCTGTGCCTGCACTTGATGCTGTGAATAATTATGCAAATAAGCTTACACTAGAAATTAAGTACAACTTGCAATTAAAATTTCCATTAGTGTTAATGCCATTTCTTAGGACTTAAACCTGAAGGTGAAAATCTACCCTTTACAATCAGTGTTGTTCATACTTTATCCATTGGTTTATTCACATCACAAAATCATTGGATTTGGGCATTATAAATTTGTGGATTACCAGCAAGTTTCAGGATAAGTAGTTAATACAGAGGAAGACTGTGATGACATTAAGGAAGCATTAATAAGCACACAGAATAGGCATATGACTGGCTAATCAATTATGTGTGAAGTGATAATTTTTGGGAAGAAAAAGAAGACTTCATTCTATCAGAAAATAAAATGTCTAAATGGAAGACAGAGACAGAGGGATTGGAGACTATAGATTTAGCAATCACTGAAAGTAACATTGCAGTTTTATACATAAAAAGCAAGCAAAGCACTGGGGTTCTTTTCAACAGGGATGTAATTAAACAAAAAGTACATAGTTAACCTTGTATAGAACCTTAGTTAGACCACAATTGGGAGTACGGTGAAGAGTTCTGGTCTCCATATTATAAAAAGGATTGGGAGGTGTTGGATGTGATGGTTAAAAGGTGAATGATACCAGAACTAAGGGATTATTATCTCTCAGAAAAGGTTTAACAATCTGGGGGTATTTTCTTTAGAAAAGACAAAGATGTGATCTAATAGATTCAGAAAAATATTTCCATTGGTGGAGAGGAAAGGCAGAGACAGTTCTGACAGAGATGCCACAAGTATCAGATGGTCACCAACAAATCTAATACGCAGTTAAAAAAAAACTTCATTACTGAGTGTGGTCAAGAATGTGGAACTCTCTACCACATGGAGTGACTGAGGTGTACATTTGCACTTTAGCAAAGCTGGATAAACAAATTCAGGAGAAAGGAATATAAGGATATATTGATGGGGTTGGGTTAGATGTAGAAAGGTAGGAGGAGCCTCGAATGCAGTGTAAACAGCAGCATGGGCATGTTTCTGTGCTGATTTTTAATATATACTTTCCAACCAGCCAAGGTTAGATATAGTTTAAGTACAAAGTAAATCTCCCTTAATTTTTCTAATCAACATCCTTTAGATTCATCTTTTTATAAAGAGTACCCCCAATACTGTACCATTTCCCACACCAAGCAACCTATTATGATTTTAGAGATAGTAGGAACTGCAGATGCTGGAGAATCCGAGACAACAAGGTGCAGGGCTGGATGAACACAGCAGGCCAAGCAGCATCATAGGAGCAGAGAGGCTGACGTTTCGGGCCTAGACCCTTCATCAGAAAAGGGGGAGGGGAAGGGGGTTTTGAAATAAATAGGCAGAGAGTGGGAGGCGGATAGAAGAGGGATAGAGGAGAGGATAGGTGGAGAGGAAACAAACAGGTCGAAGAGGCGGGGATGGGGCCAGGAAAGGTGAGTGTAGGTAGGGAGTTAGGAAGGGGATAGGTCAGTCCAGGGAGGACGGACAGGTCAAGGGGGCGGGATGAGGTTGGTCGGTAGGAGATGGAGGTGCGGCTTGGGGTGGGAGGAGGGGATAGGTGGGAGGAAGA
>NC_063355.1:34042101-34042948 GCF_021869965.1 Rhincodon typus
TGGACTGGTTTTGGGATGCGGTGGGGGGAGGGGAGATTTTGAAACTTGTGAAATCCACATTGATACCATTGGGCTGCAGGGTTCCCAAGCGGAATATGAGTTGCTGTTCCTGCAACCTTCGGGTGGCATCGTTGTGGCACTGCAGGAGGCCCAGGATGGACATGTCGTCTGAGGAATGGGAGGGGGAGTTGAAATGGTTCGCGACTGGGAGGTGCAGTTGTTTGTTGCGAACCGAGCGTAAGTGTTCTGCAAAGCGGTCCCCGAGTCTCCGCTTGGTTTCCCCGATGTAGAGGAAGCCACACCGGGTACAGCGGATGCAGTATACCACATTGGCAGATGTGCAGGTGAACATCTGCTTGATGTGGAAAGTCTTCTTGGGGCCTGGGATGGGGGTGAGGGAGGAGGTATGGGGGCAGGTGTAGCACTTCCTGCGGTTGCAGGGAAAAGTGCCGGGTGTGGTGGAGCTGGAGGGGAGTGTGGAGCGGACAAGGGAGTCACGGAGAGAGTTGTCCCTCCGGAAAGCAGATAAAGGTGGGGAGGGAAAGATGTCTTTGGTGGTGGGGTCGGATTGCAGATGGCGGAAGTGTCGGAGGATGATGCGTTGGATCCGGAGGTTGGTGGGGTGGTACGTGAGGACGAGGGGGATTCTTTTTTGGTTTTTATTGCGTGGACGGGGTGTGAGGGATGAGGTGCGGGAGATGTGGGAGACACGGTTGAGGGCGTTCTCGACCACCGAGGAGGGGAAGTTACGGTCCTTGAAAAACGAGGACAACTGAGATGTACGGGAGTGGAATGCCTCATCCTGGGAGCAGATGCGGCGGAGGCGAAGGAATTGGGAATAGGGGAT
>NC_063355.1:34043348-34182697 GCF_021869965.1 Rhincodon typus
ATGCTGCCAGACCTGCTGCGCTTTTCCAGCAACTTTGTTTTTGTTCCTGATTTACAGCATCTGCAGTTCTTTCGGTTTTTATTAAACAAGACAATAAGTATTGTTTCATAGACATGAATGCAATGTACATAAAGCAATCTAAAGAAAAGGTAGTGGTTGCATTGATCAGGGCACCAGTGTTCAGTATTGTGTTGTGCTGACTCAGCGTTTCAATTCAAGCTTGGCAATGACAGCTCTGTGAACCTCATCTGGACCATCAGCCAGTCGCAGAGCACGTGCCCAGCCAAAAAACTGAGCCAATGGGTAGTCACTGCTGAGCCCGGCTGCTCCAAATGCCTAAAAAGCATAGAAATAAAATGTCAGCAACACTGAATTGGAAAATAATGCTTAGGAATACATGAAATATTCTGCAAAGTTATCTCTAATGTTATCCTAAAAGATTACATGATCAAAGGTGTTTACAATTGATTGTGATCAACAGGAGTCCATAAGCTAACATAACTGCAACATTATAAAGAGGGTGGAATACTGGATACATCTAATATTACCCCTCTCTCAATATGCCAACACCAATGTTGCAAGGCACATAATCCAGCAACTCAATGACTTCAAAACACAAAATCAACTCTCATGGTTCAGCGTGTCAGATGGGGACTGGAGCTTAAATGGCCAGCCTTTGGACCATACTACTATAATACTGGAATGTAAATTCCTAACTTCATGATTATGGAGAATAATTTCTTAGGAATTACTGAGTTCCTTCAACATATAATGATGGGCTAAAGTTGATCCATCACTCTCTCAAACACTACATTTCAGGCAAATGTCTTGTACAATAGAAATAAAATTATTGGGAGAGGCTGACATATTGTAGCAACTAATTTTGTATACAGGTGTAGGGATGCAGTGACTGCTTAAAATAAATTATTACACTTTCACCATACTGGCTTTTATCTGGAATCATTTATAATTTAGCGGTAATTTACATCAGCAGAATAAAAACAAAAGCTATGTAATTTACTCCAAGAGATAAATCAACTTTTTTTGTGAGGCTGTGCATTTTGGTGAAAGAAGGCATTTGTTTGAATAGAGTCACAAGTTTATCTTTTTGTTGATATATGCATTAGTCACTCTCACCTGGATTGCACGATCAATGACATGCAAAGCCATGCTTGGCGCCACTAATTTAATCATCGAGATCTCAGAGGCTGCTTCCTGCAAATACAAATGATTAAATCTCATAAAATACTGCAGTGAGCATGAACCAGGGATAAGAGATTGGATGCAATACATAATGGAGGCAGTACAAAACAGAATTAGTTTGATAGTTAATAGAGTGTATTAAGAAGCAGCAAAACCTCAGAACTGGGAGCTTCATGGTTACAGTTCTATAAAAGATTATTTGGTCACTCATGTCACTACTTGTGGGCAAAGATGCAAAATAAATTCGAAGCTATCTTGTGGCATGACTGACAGTAAGTTGGAGGTGAAGCTCTCTTATAATGACATGAGCATCATATTATTTAGTAATAGATCACATCATGTATTAGATCTCATGTGACCTTGCTCATTAGCATCTGGAACAAAGGCTGGAAATGGTTGAAGCTGATGCCAGTTGGAAATTATAAATCAACAGAATACAATTCTAGTGACAATGCGCAATCCAGCAAGATTCAACACTCCACATCCAAAGGATAGGAGGATCTTTTATTCATATAATTTTTAAAAGCCATAACTGGGAGATTGTATATATGTGTACACAGCATCAGAATGATTGGCAGTAATCCTGAATAATCTGCACAAGTGATGGAAGGTTTCATCAACAGTGCTTTCAAACAGCTCCTACTCAGCAATAAACTGCTCACTGACTCTGGGGCCATTCAACTCCTGACCTCATAACAACTTTGGTTCTAACATGGACAAAAGAGCTTAGTTCCAGAGGTGAAGTGAGAGTGACAGCCTTTGACATCAAGACCACATTCATCCATAAGTGGCATCAAGCAGCCTCTCCCTTAGTGCTATGTAGAATTGAAAGTGGCCATCTTGAAAACCTTGGAACTGAAACTGCCATAAATGTTCCCAGTCATAGATTACAAAACAAAATGGATATAACGAGAATTTCACCACAATAGCAAACACACTTCACTTCACATTAGTTATGTCGATTTCACATCACAATGCTTCTATGATTTTACAAAAGTACTGTGGCAGTCTGACTTGATGGCACCATGGTGCAATGGAAGTTTACACGAATATTTACCTTGTCACTCACTGTATCCATGAGATGGGCAGCTTTCAGCACGAGCAACCGTGCCTGTTCAATTTCTATCCGGGAGTTAGCAATGTCTGTCATGATAGTGCCCTGTTCAGCTAATGGTCTTCCAAAAGCCACTCGTGTTTTTACCTATGTGCAGTGGGTGGGAAGTGGAAACGTGAGTTAGATCCCACATTACATTATTATATCCCCTTTATAATAAAGCAGCTTATGGACACCTAATGATTAAGGCCAGGGATGTCTCAGCTTTTTCTCTTTGTGGTCTGCTTAGAACATAGAACAGTACAGCACAGTACAGGCCCTTTGGCCCACGATGTTGTGCCGACCCATTATCCTACTAAGATCAAACTACCCTGCATACCCTACATTTTACAATCCTCCATGTGCCTATCCAAGAGTCGCTTAAAAGTCTCTTAAGTGTCTGACTCCACTACCACTGCCGGCAGTGCATTCCACACGCCCACCACTCTCTGTGTGAAGAACCTACTTCTGACATCTCCCCTATACCTTCCTCCAATCACCTTAAAATTAAGCCCCCTTGTAATAGTCATTTCCGCCCTGGGAAAAAGTCTCTGACTATCCACTCTATCTATGCCTCTCATCATCTTGTAAACCTCTATCAAGTCACCTCTCATCCTTCTTCGCTCCAATGAAAAAAGCCCTAGCTCCCTCAACCTTTCCTCATGAGACCTGCCCTCCAGTCCAGGCAGCATCCTGGTAAGTCTCCTCTGCACTCTCTCCAAAGCTTCCACATCTTTCCTACAATGAGGTGACCAGAACTGAACACAATATTCCAAGTGTGGTCTAACCAGAGTTTTATAGAGCTGCAGCATAACCTCATGGCTCTTAAACTCATTTCCCCTGCCAATGAAAGCCAATACACCATACGTCTTCTTTACAAGCCTATCAATGTGGGTAGCAACTTTGAGGGATCTATGGACGTGGACCCCAAGATCCCTCTGTTCCTCCACACTGCTGGGAATCCTGCCATTAACCCTGTAAAAGGGTAAAATTGAAGGAGAACTTGCATGTGGTGTTGTTTCCATGTGCCTGCTGCCTTTGCCCTATTGAGCCTTATGAGCCACATACAAAAGATATATTGATGTTCCTATTAATTTGCAGGCATCTCAAATTGTTGACACTAAAACAATGTTGTTGTTTTCATTTACTGTTTATTTATTGAGGCTACAATACTGAAAACCATGTACTGTAGCAGAGCTTGTTGGTCACATACAGTTTAAGGGCTGTAATTGGGACAGCCACCTGGGGTTT
This sequence comes from Rhincodon typus, assembly GCF_021869965.1. Taxonomy (NCBI): domain Eukaryota; kingdom Metazoa; phylum Chordata; class Chondrichthyes; order Orectolobiformes; family Rhincodontidae; genus Rhincodon; species Rhincodon typus. The sequence goes on from NC_063355.1 coordinate 34,046,896, forward strand.
GGCGGATCTAAAATTAGCCAGATATCCACTGACAGCCAAAATAAACCCTTCAATTCCCCAACTTCTCATACCCCATATTTAAGGCAGGATCACTCAAGCTAACCTTGCAAAACATTAACAAAAAAGGAAAAAAAAAAGTAGATGCTGGAAATTTGAAACGTATATTGAAATACTATAATCAGTCAGCAGATAAGGCAGCATCTGCAGATTATCAGAGATAGTAGGAACTGCAGATGCTGGAGAATCCGAGACAACAAGGTGCAGGGCTGGATGAACACAGCAGGCTAAGCAGCATCATAGGAGCAGAGAGGCTGACGTTTCGGGCCTAGACCCTTCATCAGAAAAGGGGGAGGGGAAGGGGGTTTTGAAATAAATAGGGAGAGAGTGGGAGGCGGATAGAAGAGGGATAGAGGAGAGGATAGGTGGAGAGGAAACAAACAGGTCAAAGAGGCGGGGATGGAGCCAGTAAAGGTGAGTGTAGGTAGGGAGTTAGGAAGGGGATAGGTCAGTCCAGGGATGATCTGGTTCCGTAGGCAGGTGCTAAGGAAGGTGATGTGGCTGTAGTACCTGGTTTGCTTCAGGACGTGGTCGAGCAGTTTCAGGGCCGAAGAGATTACGAGAGAGTTGCAGTGGGAGAGAGATCCCTTGAGGTTTGTCCGGAGGGAGGAGGGTAACTTCTTCAGGTTAGGCATCCTTAGAAGAGGCTTCGCAGTGGGGTTAAAATTGAATCAGAGATAGTAGGAACTGCAGATGCTGGAGAATCCGAGACAACAAGGTGCAGGGCTGGATGAACACAGCAGGCCAAGCAGCATCATAGGAGCAGAGAGGCTGACGTTTCGGGCCTAGACCCTTCATCAGAAAAGGGGGAGGGGATCCATCCCCGCCTCTTCAACCTGTTTGTTTCCTCTCCACCTATCCTCTCCTCTATCCCTCTTCTTTCCGCCTCCCACTCTCTCCCTATTTATTTCAAAACCCCCTTCCCCTCCCCCTTTTCTGATGAAGGGTCTAGGCCCGAAACGTCAGCCTCTCTGCTCCTATGATGCTGCTTGGCCTGCTGTGTTCATCCAGCCCTGCACCTTGTTGTCTGCAGATTATCAGATTATAGTTCAAAACTTGGATCTGGTCCCTTCTTCAAATCTGCAAATTAATGAGACGGTATTCCTGTTAGAAGATTGCACTCATGATGAGGAGAATTCTTATCAGATTGTTGGCTCCAATTACAATGAATGAATGAATTAGGTTTATTGTCACGTACTCACATGAGCACAGTGAAAAGTTAACAAGTAGCCACTTATGGCGCCATCTCAGGCACAAAGGTACCTACGTACAGTTTCTCGAGTACAAATTCCAACGAAAAAATGTTAGAAAAATAAAGAAATAAAAAGTCCAGCATTACAGACCTTCCAAAGCACAAAATCAGAGTAATAAATTAGAAAATAAAGAAATAAAAAGTCCAGCATAACAGTCCTTCCATGACAATATAATGAAAGAAATTTAAAAAAAAAAGGAGAATTTAAGACAACATCCACTTAGTCCATTTCATGGCTCTAGGCTCAAGGTCCTGACCCCACCATTGGAATCCCAGGCTGAACCCACCACAATGCCTAAGGAAGAGCCATATGGAGTCACCACAAGGAAATCTAGATTGATGCTGACAAAAACAGCCGCTGAACGGATTTCAAGCCACTGCAGAAAGGACTTCCAGGCTGTTGCCAAAAGAACTCCCAAGCTGGACCAGACCAACCATGCCACCACAAAGGCAGTGCAGAAGCCTCAAGGAAACCCGGGCAATTCGAATCCCGGGTTCCACAATTGCACACTTCACCAGTTTGATTGTAGAATGAGGAAAACAATACAAGTAAATATTCCATTCTCCTAATCCTACAACTGAGGAAGATAATTTGCCTAAAAAAGGGAGTTCTATTTTTATAAGTATGCATGGAAGGTATGCAGCCAGTGAGAATTATCAGAATTAAAAATAGTAAAGATCATTTGCCAGCAATTCAATATTGGGAGGCAGAACCTGATGCCTGACACATCCTGGTGGAAACTAAAGACTGCCAATGGTAATTTGAAATCAGGAAATTGTGGAACGAAGATGGCTTTTGGACTTTGGGAAACAGCTTGTGGTAAAAGGGGAAACAGAATCAGACTAAACAAGCTTTTGTTTGCTTGTGAGGCCAGGCCTGGAGGGTACTTGCAGGCTAATTCTTGATTAAAAGGCTTCCCAAAGACGCAGCACTCCGGGAGGAGCATTGTGTTTAAACTGGTAACAGAAGTTGGCTATTAACATGGTTGGTACCTGGAAATTGGTTCCAGTAAGTCTGGAAGAGACCCTATATTCAAACAGATGGCTGATACTGAATGGTAATTGAGGCCTTGGGAAAAGACAGTCTATCAGGGAGGGACCAGAAGTGTTGTTTTTTCAAACTTTTTTCTGTGGAGAAGAGTCTGGCTGCGATGACGCAGCATGAAGATTTGAAAGCTTCCTGCCTAACCTCCCTTTCTGCCCAAAGAGTAGAACGCCAAATTAGAGTATTACTGCTTTTACCAGACTGAACTGAAAAGGTGACCCTGATGCTTCCAGAGGAGTGAACAATAAGTCCACATTTATACCTGTGAAATAACACATTGTGAAAACGATTTAAGTAATATGGCCAGTTTTGTTATTTTCTTTTACTTATCTCTTAACTGTGTTTGTGTGTCTTTTGTGTGAATGGGGGCTGAAAACATATGTTTCAGGTTTAAAGCATAGACATTAATTAGATTACCTTGCTGTTTAATTTGCTGATTTGGTTCAGTTGTCTGTCTCTGTGTCTTAACACAATGGAATTGCTATTATCACAGCAAATAATAAAGGATACAAGAAACAGACTTGAAAAGAAGGGACACCAATTTATACAAGCTGAGAAGAGGATGTGGATGTGTTTGGGCCATCTTTGGCATGGAGATGTAAAAAGAACACTTGACTGACAACGGGATGGTAAGAATTGCACATGCTGGAGTCAGAGATAACACAGTGTGGAGCTGGAGAAACACAGCAGACCAGGCAGCCTCCTCCAGTGCCACAGTGACGCCACCTGCAAACTGGAGGAGCAGCACCTCATATTCCACCTCGGAAACCTATAGCCCAATGGCCGAAACGTGAATTTTACCAGTTTCAAAATCTCCCCACCCCCGCCCTCACCCCAAGACCAACCCACCCTGTCATCCCTGCCTCTTTGACCTGACACAATCTGTCTATCTTCTCTCACACCTATCCGCCCCGCCCACCTCACTGACCAATCCTCACCACTCCTTACCTGCACTGACCTATCACCATCCCACCTATCTTCCCCAGCCCCCACCCCTCCCCTCTATTTATTTCAGAGCTCCCTTTCCCTCCCCACTTCTGAAGAAGGGTCCCAACTTGAAACGTCAACTTTCCTGCCCCTCTGATGCTGCCTGGCCTGTTGTGTTCCTCCAGCTCCACACAGTGTATCTTATACTTGATTGACAATCCTAGTTCTCTGACCAGGCTAGTAATCTCTGACTGGTTAGGTGTTACCATGACAATGCAGCAGATCTTGTCAGTCCCTTTTTCCTTCCCATGTAAAAGGTGCTATGCAAAAACTCCTTTTACCTACATAAAACTGCGACCTTGAGCAGAATTCATCCATAAATTGAAAGGTCAGGAAACATCAAAATTGCTTCTAAAGAAGTGGCAAAGCTCTATTTAGAGTGCAGAATGTGGAAAAACCTCCATTTGCATGCAAAGGGTGCCAAACCACCACTTTGATTAGGAAATAAAAGCAGGATATTTCCAAATAAGCAGCACAGAGATTCAATATTGCTATTTTGGTAGAATTCAAAGCTTAAAAGAAATTAAACAACAGCATTGCTATTGTACGGAGTTTAAAAGTGTAAAGATATATTAAGGGAATCAACAACATTCATTTAATACGGTTTTAGAGTAAAATAAATTATTTTATTTTCAGAGAATGTTATATTGTTAAAACATCTCTGAAGATCACAATGAGGAATGCAGGACATTTCTCAGATATCAGTAACTAGCAACGTGAGATTGCATTAAACAGTCAGTCAGGGATGTTTTTCAACATCCATATTGGTCCAGATTGAAATGGAGATATTGAGGATCGACTTCACTCAGTGTAAGGTACTCACCCGGTCCTTCATGAGTTGCAATGCTCGATCTGCATAGCCTATGAGTCGCATACAGTGGTGTATCCTTCCCGGTCCAAGCCTTCCTTGGGCAATTTCAAACCCTCGGCCAGGCCCCAATAGAATGTTCTGTTTTGGCACTTGAACATTTTCAAATATAAGTTCGCCGTGCCCTCCTGCGGTAAAATAATAGATGTGTTTTTATGCTCAATCACAACTACAGTGATATCTCTCTGCTCTCACTATTACACTTGTATCATCTCTCTTCTCACTCACAGTCCAGACTATTGCATCATTTCTATTGCTTTCCCATCCCTCCAAGCAAACCAGATCAATTCTTCCTCCCCTCCTGTCCTGGCACCTGGAAAAACTCCCAATGCTTGCTCTCTAGACTAGTCACAGAAAACTTACTCAGAAAACGCTATTATCCGATGACCCTGGTGGGCAGACACAATAGTTCTCAGCTGAGCCATCCAGCTTATTTTCATAGATAGAAGGAAGCCTTGTGTTGCTGTGCCAGCACTTTGAAAACACCACCTCATTATTCCTACTACCTTGCTGTTTCCCATAGACGTGCATCAATTTGCTTTTCAAGTACATATTGTCCAATTGCCCCTTGACAATTAGTATTGATTCTGCTCCCACCACCCTTTTTGGCAAATTGTTACATTTGTTATGATCCCAGCCAATCGTAATATTGGATAAGCCAGATCCCAACGTGAGACCTGCCTTGACAGATCATAAGTTTCATTTCTAATTTTTGTTTATTGTGAGAGACTGAGAGACTGAAGAAAATAACAAGAGGTTGCCAATGTACTTCTAACAAAACAACAAAACAATATACAACATTATACAAGAATGAATGAAACAAACCCATTCCAAACATCAGAACAAAAGATCATCTCTTTTACCCTTAGCAATACTCTTGCAGACATTCAAACCTCAGTGAAGAATCACTCCTATCTCCACATGAAAGCTTCTTGCTCAGCAGAGACAGGTTTTTGCCATCTTTTTGACAAATTTCTGCGCATTTTCTCAAATGTTACTTTAAATTAATGTTTCTCCCTAAAACCTTCAAATAAGGTGCTAAGTCGGTTCACTATGACTACTTAACATTGGTTACTTAAACATTGGTCTTCAACAGCCTTGTTGGATGTTTTTCTTTGTGAAACCTCCGCAGCCTTTGCTTCTAGAGTTTTCTTCTACACAACTTTGGACTTCTCCCCAACTCTAACTGCTTGGAGACTGCTAACCAAAAGCATCTCTACTGTTATGGACCTCTCTTGGAATGAACCTGCTTCTGTCCCATCTCTCTTGGGGTTGTAAAACTCAAGTCAGCAAACACCTTAGCAATTATCTTCCAAAATTCACATGATTCTTCAAAAGTCTGGTTTTAATTCACTGTTCCTGACTTTTCTTTAAAAAAGACCTTTACAGAACTGAAAACTAAAATACATTTTTCATCCAATGTAGAACTTAAGATCCCAGATAATGATATATTATGAACCTTCAGCAGACATTAAAAAATATTTTTCCTGATCTCCCCTGTGCCTTTTATGCTAATTACCTTTTGATCTGTGTTAACCAGTTACAAACCCTCCTGCAGTCAAAACAGTTTGTCCATATTTGCTCTATCAAAATCCTTCATGTGGTTCAAGTTTACAAGTGAAATGTTTCGCAGCAAAGGACTGCTTTATATTCAAGAGAAGACCAATTCTTACAGGCTTCTGTTTTGACTTATAGAGAGATACCAACAATCTAACCTCAGCGTAAAATGACCCCTGGGGTCCCTTCTCCCCATTAATATTGAAAGGAACCACACATGGAAAACAACATTTAAGATATGTGAATTTTATGCTGCCAAGATAACATACATCAGTTCTATAAAGTGGAACATCTCCACATTTCAAGTTCCCAATGTCAGCAACAATGCACATCAGATCAAAGACAAGAGTCATGTAGAGAATTCAAGTCCCTTCCACTTTGTTCCAATCTCACAGTCGCACCTGTTCTGAATCAGTACAACACTTACCCATATTTACACCAGCCAACCTGCGGTCTTGCTGTACAAGACCATAAAGTCTACATTGCATTATAGGCTGCTCAGAGTCTTGGAATATGGAATAATCTTGAATCAAGGTTAAATAAACATACTTGATGGAACTCTTAGCCAATGGATGAAGATAATTTTTAACACTACATTACCCAAGATTACCAGAACCAAACATGTTGCCTTGGGAAGCTTCTAAATGGAAGTTTTTTTCCCAGGGTTATCTCCAAGCCCAAGCCCTGCTCATCTAGACAGATTCCTCAACTGCTTTGACCTTAGACAGGCACTGCTCCGATATTAGCCTGCCTTACCAGGAGGGTCTTCAATCCCAAAAACTGATAGGGGTCGGACAACTTTAATCCCTGGTGTATCCATGGAAACAAGAATCATGGACTGCTGTCTGTGACGATGAGCCTGTGGATCAGTTTTTCCCATAAACACACATAGTTTGCAGCGAGGATCCATTGCACCTGTCAAAACACACAAAGCAGTAATTGGTACAATCATTCCCAAAAAAACAGAGAATCACAGGAGGTTGTCAGAGATAGTATCATATAACAGTGATTTCATGGCTCACAGCAATTCAATTATAACACTCTTATAATTTACTCCCCAGTTCTTGTCATGAAAACACAAAAATACTAAATGAGCTATCAGGAAAAATCAGTGAAACTCCAGCTTAATGTCTACGTCCAAGGAGGACACATTTAAAAAGGTCCTAAAGAAGATTAGTGTTTGACAGAATCTATCACGCAAATTGACAAGCTATGCTAGCATATTACTTCCTAAGTCAGGAGAGCCGTTAAAATCATTGTTTAAAAGTGCAAAGTAAATTTAAAACAGATATTAAGATCTTATTCATTCAAAGAGTAATAAATGCTTGTAAACATCTACTGCGCAGGATAGTAAAGACTGAAATAGAAACTCAAACCATAGCTGCTGGTTATAAATGGACGTCTGGTGTTCTAGGTAAGTATAATGATAAACATGATGGCCTGAATAATCTTTGTTGATTTTTCATATACAGCATGCGATTTTCAAAATTCTTTCATGGGATGAGAGTGTTCCTGGCAAGGTCAGCATTTGTTGCTCCTCTCTAATTCACTTGAGAAGGTGGCAGTAAACTGTTTGAACTGCTGCAGTCCATTGGTGCAGATATACCCCCAGTGTTGGTAAAAACAGAATTCCAGAATTTTGATCCAATGCCAGTGAAGGATCAGTGATATAGCGCCATGTCAGGATGGTGTGTGGTATGGAGGGGATCTTTCAAGTATTGCAGTGGTGTTCCCATGTGCCTGTTGTCCTTGTTCTTATAAATGAAGACCTGAAGTTCAGGGTAGTTGAAAAGGTTACATGTTTGGAAAGAAGCTTGGTGAGCTTTGTTGTACATCTTGTAAATGGTATACGCTGCTGCCACTGCACATGGTGGTGGAGGGAGTGACTGTTTAAGGTATGGTGCTGATCAAAGAGGTTGCTTTCCCTAAATATTATACCTTCCTATAACTCATGTGGCACTAATAATATTACTAGTACATTTGTATGTTTTTTTAAACTAGTTTTCTAAATTTATCACTTCTCAATGATTATAAATTGACTGTCAGATCACAAGTGCTGAGTTTAATGCGAAAAAGTGTGAGGTGATTCACTTTGGAAGGAGTAACAGGAATACAGAGTACTGGGCTAATGGTAAGATTCTTGGTAGTGTGGATGAGCAGAGAGATCTCGGTGTCCACGTGCATAGATCTCTGAAAGTTGCCACCCAGGTTGATAGGGTTGTTAAGAAGGCGTACGGTGTGTTAGATTTTATTGGTAGAGGGATTGAGTTTCGGAGCCATGAGGTCATGTTGCAGCGGTACAAAACTCTGGTGTGGCCGCACTTGGAGTACTGCGTACAGTTCTGGTCGCCGCATTATAGGAAGGATGTGGAAGCATTGGAAAGGGTGCAGAGGAGATTTACCAGGATGTTGCCTGGTATGGAGGGAAGGTCTTATGAGGAAAGGCTGAGGGACTTGAGGCTGTTTTCGTTAGAGAGAAGAAGGTTAAGGGGTGACTTAATAGAGACATACAAGATGATCAGAGGATTAGATCGAGTAGACAGTGAGAGCCTTTTTCCTCAGATGGTGATGGCTAGCACGAGGGGACAAAGCTTTAAATTGAGGGGTGATAGATATAGGACAGATGTCAGAGGTAGGTTCTTTACTCAGAGAGGAGTAAGGGCGTGGAATGCCCTGCTGCAACAGTAGTAGACTCGCCAACTTTAAGGGCATTTAAATGGTCATTGGATAAACATATGGATGATAATGGAATAGTGTAGGTTAGATGGGCTTCAGATTGGTTTCACAGGTCGGCGCAACATCAAGGGCCGAAGAGCCTGTACTGCGCTGTAATGTTCTATGTTCTATGTTCTATGTACTTGTTGCTGCTACTCCTGCCAGGAGACCTGTTATGTTATGTGACTCGAGCAGTAACAAAAAAGATGCAAGCATACCAAAAGGTGCAACATTGAACAGGAAGATTGATACCAAGTGTGACAATAAGATATAAGAATAAAAGCAAACCATTCAACCCTACAGGATACTGTCTTTCAATGAGATCACAGTTGATCTGCTATTTCAACACCATTTTCCTGCAATATCTCATTTTATTTTGATGTAGACATTTATCTACTTCAATTTCGAATGTATTCAATGAGTGGAACTTCACAGCCCTCTGGGGCAGAGCTCCAAAGATTCATCACCCTCTGAGTGAATAAATGCTTCCTCATCTCTGCCCTAAATGGCCTGCCCCTTATTTTGAAACTGTGTATGCTGGTTCTAGACCCCAACCAAGGACAACATTCTTCCTGTATCTACATTGCTGACCCCTGTAAGAATTTTGTATGATTAATGAGATCACCTCTCATTCGTCTAACCTCCAGAGAATATTAGCACAATCAATTTAATCTTGCATCAAAAGGCAATCCCTCAATCCCAAACATTTGTTTGATGAACCTTCATTGCACTCCCTCTATGGTAAGTATGTATTTCCTTAAGCAAGGACTCTAAAACTGTACACAATACTCCAGATGTGGTCTCAGTAAGGCTCTATATAATTACAGTAAGACATCTTTACTCTGAAATGCAAATCTGCTTTAATCTGATAAACTATGATGAAAGACAAGAAGTGAACCTCAAAGCGCATATAACAGGAGGCAGTTTACATAGAATGAACCCAAACAGGCAAATGATTAGAAAGGAGTGAAAGTAGGAGAAACATCTACTGCGGTTATTCAACATCAGTTAAATGCCACAATGGGTACTAAAGGGGATGAATTTTCAGGCAAAAGAGCTTTGTCGCACGCTAATTTTTATTTTATTTCCTAATTCTGATGCAAGAAATAAGCAGTATACTAACCACACCCCAGTCTGGTTATTTTCACCCAGTCACGCTGTGCATCTTTCCTTGATCATTCTTACCTGATGTCCACCATTTGTGACCATTGAGGATAAAACTGTCTCCCACTTCAACAATTGAGGCTTTGATGTTTGTGGCATCTGAAGATGCAACCTGCACTTTGCAAGAACAACAAGGTAATATGGATTAACTGGACACCTCTGAATGTCATTGTTACCCATAGCCTTTTAAAGATACTACAACATTAGCAGTTATTGAAACTTTACCAATGCCAAAAAGTATCTCAGTACCCGGACTTAAAAAAAAATTAAAGTTCCTCTTCCTTGAAGGATGTCGATTATTTATGGGATACAGTTCAAAGGACAGTTCTGCACCACATTTAAAGTGGTTATTTCTCATTTAGAACCACAAACTGTTAGCCAAGTCATTTTCTTTCCTCTCTCAATGTCCACAAATGCAATTTCCAGCAAGGGTTAAAAGATATAGTGATGAAGAATAAGGATTTCCCCTTACCTTGGCCAAAATAGGCCAACTATAGTGCCCTCTCTGATGAGAGAGCTGACTCTGTGCATATCAAAGGCCAAGGCTCATATATGCATATGTTAGTTCTATGGTTCATTTATTAAACGACAGCAAAAGGAAGTTCTCAGACATTAATAACACTTTGACATGCAGGTGTAGGCCTGCTACACATGTGCTTTTAGTAAGATGCATAAAAGAACCCCAATCAGTACATTGGTAAAGTAAGCCTAAAAAGAAAATATCCACCTACTCTCATGGTCGCAATTTTGTTTTTAATTTATTTATTTGTGGGATGTGGACTCACTGGCTGGCCAGCATTTATTGCCCATCCCTAGTTGCCCTTGAAAAGGAGGTGGTGAGCTGCGTTCTTGAACCATTGCAGTCCACATGCTGTAAGTAAACTCACAGTGAATGCCAGGATTTTGACCCAGTGACAGTGAAGGAATGGCAAAGTCAGGGCGATGAATTGCTTGGAGCTGAATTTGTAATTGGTGGCAGGCAAATCACACTCCTGATTTGTGACAGATTTTGGGGTGTCAAGAGACGAGTTACTTGTTGCAGTATTCTTAGCCTCTGACCCACTATTTGTGTTTTTATGTTTAGTTCAGCTGAATTTCTGAATGAGAACCCCAGGATGTTGATAGTGGGTGACTGAGTGATGATAACACCATTGAATGTAAAGGGGCATTGGTTAGATTGTCTGTTACAAAAGATGGTCATTGACTGGCATTTGTGTGGTGTGAATGTTACTTGACATTTGTCAGCTCAAGCCTGGATATTGCCCAGATCTTGTTGTATTTGAACATGGACTGTTTCAGTATCATGAGTCGTAAATGGTGCTGAACTTTGCACAATCAATCATCGGTGAACGTCCCCACTTCTGACCTTATGATGGAGGGAAAGTCATTGATGAAGCAGCTGTAGATGGTTGGGCCCAGGACACTACCCTGCAGAACTCCTGCAGAGATGTCATTTGCTGGATGACTGACATCCAACAACCTCAATCATTTTACTTTGCACTAAGTATGACTCAAATCAGTAGAGTTTGCCCTTGATTCCCACTGATTCCAGTGTTGCTTGGAGTAGTGTGGGTACACACAAACAAATGAATCAAGACCAGCAGCAAACCACTCAGCCCCTAAACCTGCTCTGTCATTCAATAAGATCTTGGCTGATTTGACTGCAACCTAAATTCACACTCCCTATTGTGGATATCCGTTCATCCCCTTGCTTAACAAGAATCCATAATATTGCTACTTTAAAAATATTCTTCTTACAGCACCTTCTCAGGCTAAGAGTTCCAAAGAATTATGAGCCTCTGAGTGAAAAGAATTCACCTCATCTTTGTTTTAATGGGTGACACTTGGTTTGGAAGCACTGACTGCTAGTTCTAGGTTCTCCCATAACAGGAAACATCTTTGCCATATATACACTATCAAGACCCCTCAAGATCTTAAAGGTTTCAATTAAGTCATCTCTTACTCTACTAAACTCCAGATACAGCTTAGCCTGACCAACCTTTCCTCATGAGACAACCACCCTATCCAGGTATTAGTCTAGCAAATCTTCTCTGAATTGTGTCCAAAACATTTACATCCTTCCTTAAAAGTGACCTGTACTGTGCACGGCCCTCCAGATATGTTGTGTAACTAAAGCATAATCTCGCTACTTTTGTATTTAATTTCCCTTGCAAAAAACAATAACATTCAATTAGCTTTCTTAATTACTTGCCGTACTTGCATATTAACCTTCTGTGTTTTATGCACGAGGACATCCAACTCTCCCTGCACCTCACAACTCTGCAATTTTTATTGTTCCTGCCAGAACAGACAATTTCACATTTTTCCACATTATACTCTATTTGCCATATCTTTATTACTTATCTATGTCTTAGCTTATCCACAGGGTGGCACTGTGGATCAGTGGTCAGGCCTGCTGCCTTGCAACTCCAGGAACCTGAGTTTGATTCCAGTCTCGGGCAACTGTGTGGGGTTTGCACATTCTCCCCATGACTGCATAGGTTTCCTCTGGGTACTCCAGTTTCCTCCCACAGTCCAAAGATGTGCAGGTTAGTGGATTGGCCATGGTAAGTTGCCCATAGTATCCAGGGATTGCAGGCTGGGTGGATTATCCATGGTAAATGCAGAGTTACAAATGCAGGATAGGGGATGGGCCTGGGTGGGATGCTCTTTGGAGGGTCGGTGTGAACATGGTGGCCTGCTTCTGCACTGTAGGGACCTTTTTTATGCCCTCTTCACAACTTATGTTCCTTTCTATCTTTGCAGCATCAGCAGATTTGGCAATCAAACCTTTTGTCCCTTCATCCAATTCATTTATACAAGTTGTGAACTGTTCGGGTCCCTGTACCGATCCCTGTGGCACACCACTCATTACTCTTGCCAGCCTGAAAAAGGTCCATTTGTATCTATTTTCTCTTTCCTGTTAGCTAGTTAATCTTCTATCCATGCCAATATGTTACTCCCCACACTATGAACTTTTATTTTCCTCAATAGCCTTTGATGGGGCACCTTATCAAACGCCTTCTTGAAATCCAAAGAACTCCAACAGACTGGTCAAACATGATTTCCCTTTCACAAATCCACATTGATAAATAACTTTAGTAAAGGCAGAGTCAAAGTGCCCTACTATAACTCCTTTTATAAATGGCTTCTAACATTTTCCCTATGACAGTTCTTAAGCTAACTAGCTGCTGTTTCCTCCTTTCTGTCTCGCCCCCTTTTTCAATAAAGGAGTTCCATTTACTATTTTCCAAACTAATGGAATCAAGTGAGTTTTGGAAAATTAAAACCAATGCATCAACCATCTCACTAGCAACTTAAGATCTGTGAATAAAGTCCATCAGGACCGGCCAATTATCATCCCACAATTCTGACAATTTATTCAGTACCACTTCTCTGGAGATTGAGATTTTCCTGAGATCCACCCTAACTCCCACTTCCTGATTCATCACTGCTTCTGAAATGTTACTTGTATCCTCTACAGTGAAGACTGATGGAAAATACCTGTTCAAATATATGCGATTTCCTTATTTTCCATTACTAATTTTCCAGTCTCATTCTCTTGGGTCTAAAATTACATGTAACTCATTCAGATAATAATGTCCTAGACGTTGAATCTATCTCCCAGTATTGGTACAGCTAAGCCCGCGTTTTGAATTCAGCTACATAAGGAGGACCAGAAGGATTCAAGTAATGTCAATATATCTGCTAATGTATTTTCCATCTTAATGAAATTATTATCCTTAAAAGTAAAAAAAAATATTTTAGGGTTTCACTGACAATGTTTTAAATGGGGGCTTGAAAGTCAGAATATCCGTTTTACCTGGGGCTCAGTCATGGCAAAACATGACCTAATTTTCCCTTCTAATAATGGTAGAAGCCACTGCTCCTTCTGTGCTTCAGTCCCATATTTCAATAGGATCTCCATGTTCCCTGTATCTGGTGCAGAACAGTTGAAAACCTGTAAAACAGGGGACTTGGAGTGACATATCATAAACTCATGGAATAAATTTAAATAGGCCATGCCAGGAAAAGCAAACATATTCCTTATAACAAATATTCACAAATAATTATAGTACCTCAGGAGCATGCAGAGACCTCCCCATGACCTCACAAAGGTGGGCATATTCCAGATTTGTCAATCCAGCTCCATATTTAATCTCAGGATCAGTTTTCAATGGTAAAAACAGGTTCCAAAGACCATTCGCCTTAGCTTCACTCTGAAAGTGCAAAATATAATCTTTAGCTTAGTCACAATCTACAGTAAACATTTTCAAGTCATTTTCATTCAAATGTATCATCTTCCACCACACACAATGATGAACCACCAGTCCTCTGAACAAGATAATATCTGCTATCAAACTAGAGGTGGAATGACTTGCTGGGAATGTCTAACCCAGGCAGCTGCTAGTTGTTTATGACATTTGCATTTGAGAGAATGTAAAATTTGATATGAAAATACTAACTATAATGATTAAAATGTTAAATGGTGAAATAATTTTATGACTATAATCTCCTCACCCCATAAACTGCAAAACACACACCAATTTTGATTCCTCCAGTTTCTATTTGACTCCCACCACATATAAACTTTAAGTCCCAGATTCTACTGCCAACGTTCAAACTCTGCTACACACATTCTATCATGTTCATCTTGCACTCCCATCTTTACTGACTTCTGGTGGCTTGTTAGCCTCAATACACAAACTTCAAAAATGTAATCCTTGATTACAAATCCCCTCACATTTATGTTCCACTCTACCTCTGTAAACTTCCTTAGTCCTGTGTTCAGCCAATTCCTTCCAACTCAGTTAGAATTTTGACCCATTCCTCATCTATCAGAGATTTCTGCCTAAAGCTTTCAACTTTATTAGATTTCCCCTCATCTTCAATTCTCAAGTCTCATGTTTCAACAAACATTTCTGACATCTATGACAAAAGGTGTGTAATTAATATATTATAATTTTTTAAGAATGTGGTTTAAAACTACAAAACTACTCCTGGAGGCTTATTAAAAGTTTGTTTATATTGTGGGGTTTTATGAGCAGAAGAGAGAAGGTATTGAAATATTTTAGGTTTATTTCAAATTAGAATAATCAGGATTGATTTTGGCTTAAAATCCCAGAGATGGAAAAGCTTCTGTTCAGTTTGAAGGACACATGTCTGAGGTCAGATATAAGTATAGCCTTTCCTAGAAGGAAAGAGTTTGTTCAAACCATTTAAGGGAACAAATTATCTCAGTGTAAGGATCTCAGTTGTGTGAGTCAAAGAAAAACGCTTCGCAGCTCACAGGACCAGAAATAAGCAGTTAAATCAACCTACAGTTGTGATGGAGAAGGAATATATTTCTCTATTTTGATTAACTGTAAAGTAATGGTGTTGGGAGTAGATCAGACTTTGTTTTGCCGAGTGCTTGAAACCTTTTAATCTGTGTTGTGTAAAGATAGATTAATTTGTTTTATTTTCCATTCTTTCTGTTGCACAATAAACTTTTGTTTTATGCTTATGTTTCAGTGAAAGACTGTCACATTAAGTTGAAAAAACTCCATCAGGCCAGATTTCATTCTAGGATCTAACGCATTCAGTGGCAACAGATGGGATCACTGCACACCTTTCAAAAATTGTTCTGTTTCCACTGTTATATTTGCATCTATTTCGATGTTCATTGCCTCTTTCCTTTTATGAAGAACATTGCTGATACACGAGAATTTTGTATTACAATTTTTTTTAAATTTCCCCTAATTTTTTTGGCATTTCTGCACAGCTATGAGCCAATCTACTAACATCTATGGTAAGTGAACAGCTCCAACAAGCAGTATCTGAGCCTGGTGTTGATTGCTGCCACATAATAGGTTGTGTGAAAGCTGAAGATCAGCCCAGATTCCAATCTGCAGAATGTTGAGTGAAAGATTTCCCTGTTGTACTGAACGGAGCACCCGCTGGCTGTACATGAAAACGGAAAAGGTAATTAAACATTCATTATTTTCTTCAGAATTTATTTTCCAAAATTGCTCCAAATTGGAAAATCAGTTATGAAACCACCATATTTTCCTTTAGCTACAACCCAAAATATCAGATTTTGTAAAAGAAAATATCTCCAACTCTCTCTTTTCTGCTTTAACCCAGGTTCAGAACAGTTGCTCCTTAACATTTCTTCTAAAAATTAATCCTAGAGGTCTGACCTGGTCTAAATTATTTCAGAATGTAGAGATTCTGAATTGGCTTAAGTGTTTAGTTTGTGGCGACAATTAAAATGCACCCGAGATGTCCTTTATAGCAGTTAAACATACTTTCAGTTTCTCCATTCTAGGATTTGGAATCCATCGATTTTCATCCCTCTGGTAGTCCATTAGTTCCTCTTCCAGGGGATAGATGTGTTTATCCATGAACATAGTCAGTTGATGGTACAACTCTTGGATGCGAGGAGATAGCCCTTCAGGTGAGACAATTAAATGTCCTTTAGGGACTGATACCAAATGTCTGCAATGGTTATTAAGTGAAAAGGTATATAGGAAGTTTGTTGCTGATGATCTCTGTCCGTTCCATGTCGAGTACTTTCTCACTGGAGGGTTTGGATTTCTAGTAGGGATTGATTTGAATTTTCTGAATCCTTCTCTTATTGCAAACATCCAGGACAACTCAGCCGTGTTCTCTGCAAGTTTTCCAGCTGTTTCAGCTTTAGCTGAACTTGCCTGACCTGAACAGAACATTACAAAAAGAAAGATGAGATTATGGAAATGTGCACATCCAGTGATGTGTGCAATGATGACAAAGATTCTAATTTGGATATCATAGAGTTGATTGAATATTTCACTATAGGACAAGCTTTTAATAGAATAAATATATAAGGGCTAGTAATATATCACCATAATATTTATTAGATACTACATTGCATTATATTAAGAAACTGTGCTGAAAACATTCAGAAACAGAAGATCATGTTCATTGTACTGCTTCATTGAAGATAGATAACTACCAACAGTGTTAGCTTGACTCAATGTTAACCCTCTCAACTGAATTTGAAGTTCCAAATTCAGCCTCTTGGACTAGAACATAGAGGCTAAGTTGATGGTCAGGTGCTGCAATAAACTGTTCTTAATGACTTTACCATGTGCAAAATGATTGTTGTTTTGTGACAAACATAACAATGTATAACTTTAATAGTAAAGTATTGATTATAAAGTGCTTTAGAATGTTGTGAAAACACTTTTTTAAAAAAATGAGAGCCAGAATAGAAAGTGTTGTTCTATCTTGCCTTCTCAAACCAATATTTATTTACTGATACCTTGAAAGGGCAAAATGTCACAGCCAGGAAATTTAAGCTGATTGGCTCGGCTTTAGTTGTCGGAAGGATCATTTACAGAGAAGTGGCCATTACAAACTTGCAATATGGTTGGTGGAAAAGACCATACCTTAAAAACTGGAATTCGTCGAGCAGGTTACTAGATTGCTGGAAGAAAGGCAAGTAGACATTGTACATTTGGATTTTCAACAGTTACAATTTCAACAATTACGATCACAATAGAATGTAATGGTACTGTGGGATTGGACAGCAGATCTAGGCTGGATTGGAAAAAAATTATCATTAATAGTAGAAGTTCCACATGGAAACTGCTTACAGATGGAATCTTACAAAGGTTGTGCATTGGCCTTTAACATTTCACAATTCATATCAATGATTTAAATGGAGCATTGGGAATACTGTTGGTAAGCGTACAGGTGCCACACAATCCGTGCTAGTGATAGACACCTTGAGGCGAAAATACGGTTACAATCTGACCTAGATATGATGGAGGAAAGGGCTGGGATCTGGCAGCTGACAATTAATGGAGATTCCGGAAACAATAATGACAAACACAGCCCGTGCCCGTCAAAGTCCTCCTTACCAATAGCTGGGATTTAGTGCTGAAACTGGGAGAGCTGTCTTGGAGAATGGTCAAGCAACAGCCTGAATGATCATACATACTAAATCATAACTTAAAGTCTCAGATAATACAATCACTATCCTTGGGTATGGCCTGTCCAACTAGCAACATAGACCCAGCAGAGGTGGGAGCACAGTGCTATACAATTAAATGATAGGTGTCCTTAACATTGACTTCTCAACAAGTCTCCTCCTCAGCTAATGTGTCAGTACCCCTCCACATTGAACACCACTTGGAGGAAGCACTGAAGGAGGCAAGACAGCAAGATATACTCTGGGTGGGGAATATAATGTCAATCATCGTGGTTCAGTGGCACCACTACTGACTGAACTGATTGGGTATTAAAGGACATTGCAGCTAGACTGGTTCTGTGACAGGTAGTAATGGAACCAACAAGAAAGAAAAACATACTTGATTTCATCCTCACCAATGTGCCTGCCACAGATGCATCTGTTCATGACAGTATTAGTAGGAATAAACAAGGTTCTACAAATATCCCTATCCTCAATTATGAGGAGCCCCAGCACATCAGTGCAAAAGATAAGGTTGAAACAATGCAATAATTCCCACCATGGTCATCTCTTCCAGCTGTGCTGGACTTGTTTCATTAGTTAGTGTGGTTTCTTCCTAGTGATAAAAGACATTCAGATTTAGCATCTGTTTATGAAGTTATTTTCGGCCTTTAGTCTTCCCAGGCCAGTAAATAATTTCAGAAAATCCTCTTTGAAGGCATGCTGATCAACTTTGTCCACTTTCCTGATAAGATTAATATCTATTCAATATTTTTTACTTAAATGAGAGGATTCATGATTCTGCATATCATACATCGTTTGTAATACATACTTTTCCTCATACTGAAATGTTGCCTGTACTTTTCTCTTGACTTTTAATTCGATCCCTCCTGGATTGTTTAACTGAGTTTTTATTGGCTGCAGGCAGTGCATTGATAACTACGGTTTGTTGTCCGATAAAACAGTTACACTTGCTTTAGCATCCAGCTTAATGTTGGTAGTATGTTCCTTGAAATATCTGCATTTCAGAATGCATGACTGGAGTCACTGAGCTCACCAAGGAAATAGTTTTATTCCTCATCTGGCAGAGATTCTTCGACTTCATGTATTGCCTTTTACGTGTGAAGAGATTTTCTTTGGAGCTATGAAGGTAGAGGAATTTTACTTCAACACATCTTCTGAAGATGGCTAATTTTCCTGTAGAGAAAGCATTCTATGATTGCAGGACACTGTGCCTCTGGGTCTTTTTGGCTCCACTGGCAGGATTTTATAGCATCCTGCACTTTCTGTCCTAATGGTAGCTTCTTTTCTGATGCTTCATTTACAGTCCTGTGCTTAAGGAACTAGATGGTCATTGGAGGTTACCTGAACCAAGGTTTTTCTTCACCTCTCAGCATAGCTGTATTCTGTTATGGATCTGTTTGTGTCACCAGTATTTTTTCTAAGACGAGAGTTTCCTTAAATTGCTATAAATTTGATAGGTATTGATCAACATTACTGACTACAATGAGGTCTCATTAATTCTGCTTTTAGGTCTCCACACTTTTGTCCATTAACCAGCCTATAAGGCCATTAATGAAAGCATTCACTGATACACCTGGATTCTGGGCCCTTTTTGAGTTTGGCCCTTTCCAGAACCTTATTGCTCTTCAAGCTAAAATTATTGTCAAGAACTTTTAAGACTTCGAATGTATCTGATGTCTCATTGATGCTTTGTCTTGCAAAAACATTGTCTGCTACTGTTCCTATAGACGGACTCACTGGCCAATCCTGAAGCAATTCTGTATCACAAAAATCTTTTGCTCCAAAGTGTCCAGTCTGAGTTTGATTTGGCTGCCTTCCATGTGGCTAAACCTTTCAAGTAGTGCAAACTCACCTCGGCTCCTTCTACAACACCTTCCAAACCTGCAAACTCTACCGCCTAGAAGGGCAAAAGCAGCAGATGCATAGGAACATCACCACCTGCAAGCCAAACACAATCCTAACTGGGAATTATATCATCGCTCTTTCACTGTCACGGCATCAAATCTTAGAACTCCTTTCCCAACAGCACTGTGGGTGTTTCTATATCCCATGCACTGTAGCAGTTCAAGAAGGCAGATCACCACTACCTTCTCAAGAACAATTAGAGATGGGTAATAAATACTAGCCAAGCCAGAGATGCCCACATCACATGAATGATTTTTTTTTAATCCATTGTTTTTTTGTGTAGATTACTTAAGTTTTACATTTCTCTTCCAGTATTGGAAGTTTTCCCACATTGCTCAGCCTTATACCAACTCCCAGTGCAGAGTTATCCTGAAGAATCAATCAGCTGGACTAGACATTAATTTCTTAAACTTTACAAAACTCCTGAAAAAGCAAATCAATTAATTTATTTCAATAATTTCTTCATTCCCTTCTTGCAGAGTGGTGAGTATTTATAGCCATTTTTTGGTTTTGATTTTCTGTGCTACCTTGCTGTCACCACGTGTGATGGAGCAACCTCAGATCAGGACTGCACGGTTTTTATTATAAATTACCCTTGCTAGGGGTCTGTTTTTTCCTAGTGCTGCTTGCCTATTTCATGGGTTGCTCACCTGATCTATGATCTTTGCTTGCTTCTTTGACGCAAAACCTGAGATTAGCAGATTGGCATTTTCTTCATAAGCCACTGCATTTCTCTGACACAGCCTTGAATGCCTCTCCAAGTTGATTTTCAGATTCTCACTGTCTCCACTTTATCCTTGGAGGAACGTTGGGATTCTTTGATTGTCTGCTAGTTCTGCAGTTTTGACATTACTTTTTCAGGTCTGACTGTTAATCTTCTTTAAAGTTGTCTTTCTAGTACTTTGGAGTCCATCACAGCTGCCACCATGTTGTATCTTAGTTCAGCTTTGCAGAGATGACTGAGATGTTGGTGTGTTCAAACGACAGCTAGTCTTTTAATTTATCAATGACATAACTAATGTGTATTACACTGCACACACCATGATCATTCTTTTCCCAAAGTGTGTTCCCAATTCAGGAGGTAGGGCACCAACATTAAAAATGGTTGGAACAAAAACAGAAGTTGCTGGAAAAGCTCAGCAGGTCTGGCAGCATCTGTGAAGAAAAAAAATCAGAGTTAACGTTTCAGGTCTGGTGACCGTTCTGAGGAAGGGTCACCTGACCCGAAACATTGACTCCGATTTTTCTTCACAGATGCTGCCAGACCTGCTGAGCTCTTCCGGCAATTTCTGTTTTTGTTCCTGATTTACAGCATCTGCAGTTCTTTCAGTTTTTATTAAAAATGGCTGATGTGGTCCATCAGTGCATGCGTAGATGCACTCACAACACAAGTGCAACAGCAAAGAACACACACAAACATGCAATTCCTCCTGGTTGGAACATCTTGCTTATTTCACTGCCAAAATAGCCAATCTCACAATTTTTGCTTGTGTCATCTTGAGTTCTAGGAGCACTAACACAGAAACGAAATCATTCAAACTACATTTCTGCATATGAATGTTTGTTGCTCCACCTTGTGGTGGTGTCCATAAATACTCTCATCTTCTTCCAAGTCCCTCAACCATATGTTTTCTTTCATACTCATTATCACATAGTCCCACACATGAACTCTTACAACCCTAATGCTTCAGTCACAATTTGGCTGAATGGGACAGACGTGGGGGACCAGTATGTCTTTTTCATAAGTACATGCAATTTCTAGCAGGTGTTCTTAGATAGTGCGCAGGAGTAGGAGAATCCTTGCTGTTCTTTCCCATTGTTAGCTGCTGAAGTCAAATATGGTATAACAGCTGGAGGCAGATAACCTGGTTAATGTGGCTCGGTACTGATTTGTATAGCTTAGTTTGACACGTATGTAGTGCCTTTATCTTTTGAGGTGATGCTTCATAAGAATATAAAAGTAGGAGCAGGAGTAGATCATTTGGCCCCTCAAACCTGTCGCCTATTCAACAAGATTATGGCTGATCTGTCACAGGACTCAACTCTTCTTTTGTGCCAGCTCAGCACAGCCATCAACTCATTTAGTCATTGTATGATGTGTTATTCTTCCAAAGCCATGCAGGACAAGTTCAATAGTCCAGTCCTTCCATCTAAATGTCTAAAATCCTGCCACTAATGGAAAACACTTGGAAGAATCTCACCTTGAAGTGACCGCTTATAAACTCCTTGGAGAATGGCTGCAACTCGGAAAAAGGTAAAAGCCATATAGAAATTCCAATTTTCGACAGGATTCATACCCATGTTATCACAGTACAGAGTAAGGTATTCCAGATCAGATGGGATTCCGAGCTCTGTCAAATCACAATTATTCAAACCTATGGTAGAAGGAACAGACATGTATAAATTGACATTGCAATTTATTATAAAATCATCAGTTAGCTGTTATGCAAGAAGCTGAGCAAGCTACTTATGAATTCTAAGCTCAAAACTCAACATTCACCAAAACATTCCACTCACTGCCAGTGCCACGACACCTCCTCACGGCTAATTTGAAGAATTTATGAATGGCAAGTAGTTTTCACGAAGATTAGACCAGAAGAAGAACTAGTAAATAGTGTGTGTTGTTGTTTCAGTATTGGCAACACTTTGTAACACTACATTTATTGCTAACTTTTACCACCACTAGAAATGTCAATGATCAAATATTTTCTGTCACCGATATGGGTATTTCTTTCTGCACCAGTTTTAAAATATTATTTTACAGGACATTATACTGGTGTATCACATTTGAGCAGCAGAAAATGATGTTTGAATTGAAAGCTAAGGTTTAATCACCATCTCTCTGTTGCGCTTCCATGGGAATAACTTGGCTTAAAAAAAAAGTAGTAAATGCTCCACCCAAAAGCATAGAAATTTCACACTTCAGTGATTAAAAAAAAATCTTTCCACATTATTTTTCTGTTTGCTTCTATTTAATGGATTTAATTTAATTCAACTGGGTACAGTGGTTAGACCCCACCTGGAGCAGTGAACAGATCTGGGCACCACACCTTAGGAAGGACATATTGGTCTTGGAGGGAGTACAACATAGGTTTACAGGAATGATGCCCGGACTTCAAGGGTTCAGTTTTGAGGACAGAGTATACAAATTAGGTCTGTTTTCTTTAGAATTTAGAAGTTTAAGGGGTGATCTGATCAAAGTCTTCAAGATATTAACAGGAAAGTCAGGATAGATAAAGATAAACCATTTGCACTGGTTGGAGATTCTAGAACTAGGGGGCATACTCTGAGAATTAGGGCCAGACCATTTAGGAGAGATGTTAGGAAACAGTACATACAAAGGGTTTGGAACTCTGTTCCACAAATGCCAGTTGATTCTAGGTCAGTTGATAGTTTTAAATCTGGAATAGGTACATTTTTGTTAAGCGAATATATTAAGGGATATCGGTCAAAGGCAGCTATGTGGGGTCAGGCCACAGATCAGCCATGATCTCATTAAACGGTGGAACAGACACACAGGCTGAATGGCCTACTTCTGTTCCTATGTACAGTTACACGAGCACTGGCAGGTGATATTTATATCGTGGTAATCAGTGTCAGCAGATGGTTTTACTACAGAACAGTTCAGATTAATCCACATGACTTACTCTTCAACTGAAAAGTCAGAAATGGCTTCTAACCACAGAGGTAATTATTTGTGGCTTCCTTCAGTTGTCATTGGAAACTGGTGAGAGCCATGGAGGTGGCAATACAAGTAGGAGAAGAGATACTAGGATGCAAAAAGTTTTTGAAGGAAGCATGGATCAGTGACCACACTTGTGATCTTAAAAGAAGACAGGAAGATATTTCAGCAAAAAAAAAACATGAAACCTGGGACTTGAAAACCTGCCAAGATCGGAAATCAAATGACTTTTGATACCAGATGTTTTCAAAGAATTCTTAGGCACGCACTGGAAGGATTGTATGTTCAACATTAAAGTAAGACAATGCTCAGAATAGCCTCCGGTTTCATCCAACATTTGTAAAAATTGATCAATTAGTTTGACCATGTCACTTGACATCCTGCATTCATGGTGGCCAGCCCTTTAGACATGCATGGTTCCTGCTGAATGTAGAAGAGGAGGTGGCCAAGCTGAACCAGCTCCAGACATTCAGCAAAAATCTCTAGCTGATACCAGATACTGGAGTGAGTCAAATTTCAAAATATTCTTCATGTTTGTGGCCAGCGATCCCTCTGATTTTCTTCACAGCTGCACGGGCTTTCAAGTCCCACCTGCAGCAGTGACTTTTGTAGCCACACAGCTTACAGGGAACATTGGACACTGCATTTAACAATCAAGTCCTTAGAAGAAATAAAGTGTTTTTAAAATCAGAAAACTGAAAAAAAATGACAGAAGGTCATGCTTCAAGTTTTATTTCAAAGATTTATCACTGAAAGTATCTAAAGAGGAAGTAGATGGATTTTTGAAATACCAGGGAATTGAGGCTTTGATGAGTGGGCACAAAAGAGAAGGCCTCAGGCAGATCAGCCATATCTTTTTGAATAGCAGGGCAGGCTTACGGGGCCAAGTGACTTCATCCTGCTCCTACTTTTTATGTTAAGCATCTAACCTAGACTAGCACTTCAATTCTGTGCTTCCTTCTCTCTTATTTCATGTAGTTGCTTTTGCATGTTAGTTATTCAGGATCCTGTCATTCATACCTCATTTAGACATACACAGAATCAAAACTACTGCAGATATTGAAAATATCAAAAAGATTTTTGTTTCCACATTGTATGACTCCATGACTTCAAATATTATCTGTTTCTCTTTCCACAGTTGGTTACAAAATTTCAGCACTATTTGCTTTCAGCTCAGATTTCCAGTATCAGTACAGTATTTTGCTCTTGTCCAAAAATCAACTGTTTGATGATTTGTCTCATTGTTATTTGTAAACTCTGCTTTGTGCAAATTGGTTGCTTTGGTTTCCTATGAAACAAGTAATTACACCCTGGGAAAGGCACAGTATAAATGTAAACAGTTTATTTGAAAGAACCACCAAGGTCCAAGTGTAAGTAAGCAGCATTACTCACATTACCTTTCAAGATGGGGAAATCCAGAGGAAGATAGTGTGCCAAACAACTACATGCCACATCACAAATGGGATCGCCCAAGGTGGACAGTTCCCAGTCCAAAATCGCCAGCACCTCAGGCTTCTCAGGATGAAAAATCAGATTGTCCAATCTAAATTTTTGAGGAGATAGGTAAAGTACAGATGTCCGGTAGTTGAAATTGAGAATGGAGAGAGAGAGAGAAAGGAAGAGAAAATGGGAGGCAGAAGAGTGAGAGAAAAAAAAGGGAAAAAGTGTGCGTTAAATGAATTTTGATTTATAAAACTGATGCATAATGCTCACTACAAATTGGACTCTTAAGTGTGGAGAAGGGTTTACTGAAACAATGGTGCAAGGTTTGTAGAGATGCACTGTGGCCCACAGTTTAAATCCAATCTTTACAACCCAGTAAAATTTAAATCTTAACCTTAAAAGTTATTCTCAAATGCTACCTCCAAATCGGCCCAAACTTTATCTGTTGAAACTATTACCAAGCATTTAAGTAGTTACATTATATACCTGAAGTCCCCATGCACAATTGTGGTCTTTTCATGAGTTGGGAGGTTTTCTGGAAGCCATTTTATGAGCTGTTCCATTGCCTGAATGTTATGAGTCTCACTTGCTCGGTACTGTTCAGTCCACGTACAAACTTGGCGCTGAATGTAGCTGCCTAAGCATAAATATTATTATCAGGTAAGTATAATACCAGGAAAGCCCTTGCAAGAAAATGAAAAGCAGCTGATCAAACTCTTGGAAGAAGCAAGGGATTAAGCAAACAATTCCATTGTCGACTTGTGCAGATTTGAACTTCCATATTTTTCTTAGCTATATCACATTGTTTATACACCAGATTTCCTACAATGGCTTTTTGAATGTACACACTGCTCACTGTGATACAGAGGTTATCAGATCAGAGGCTTCCTGGGGTTTATTCCCGGTCTGGGCTGAATTAGCCAATTGCAGCTTTTGGACTTTTACAATTTGCTTTGGTGATATTGGCTAGAAGGAAACAAAATGAGCCAGTTTAATGCACAATCTAATGTACACTTAATGAGAATGATAATGAGTCATGCCAACATGGAGGCAGCAGTAGTGACAAAATGATCTGGTCCTCTGGCAAACAGGATAGAATGAGAGGTTATGTCTCTGATTTATCAGCAAGAAAGATCCTGGTTCACACTTGGCATGATAAAAGTGCTAAGGAGAATAGGTAGGGCAAAAGCTAAAAAGAGGGTTATGAATTATCCCACACTATAAAAATAATTGATCCATAGGAATAAGTAAAAAACGAAATCTAACCAAATTCAAAACTCAGGACAGTATATAAGAACAAATGCATGCGAAGTTTTAACTGATTCAAATCTGTAGGTAGTCCTTACCATGTTTTCCATAATCATCTAATCCAGCAGCATGGATGTCAACCTGATGAATCTGGCAGAGAACATGGTTCATGGCACTGTAAATTTCTGTTCGTTGACGAGCAGATTGTCCTGGTAGTGTTGGATCCTTAAATATTCTCCCTGGGCAGTATTCCATCAGGTAGAAGGAAGTCCCAAGAACACTGGAAAAAAGGGAAAATTACTATGAATACCATCTCTGTTAGTAAAGTTAAAATATAGTTAAGATATTGCATACCGATATTTTAATATAAAACTCAGCCAGTGATCCCAGAATAGTATTATATTTGAATAAGTTATTGCTTTAAAAAATGCTGTTGAATTTTTCAATCTTTCATCCAAAAGGGGACACTGTTCATACAAAATTACTTCGAGGAAAGAAGCAAATGTACCAAACCAAATTTGCAGACAACACAAAAATAGACAGAAAGGCAAGTTGCAAAAGGGATACAAAACAGATACAGAGAGATATTGATAAGTTAAGAGGGCAAAAAGTTGGCAAATGGACTACAATGTGAAAAAATGTGAAGTTGTTCATTTTTGGAAGGGAGAACAAAAGAACAAAGTATTATTTAAATATAGAAAACTGCAGAAAGCTGCAACAACAAACTTGGAGCCAGGTGTGCATGAAACATAGAAAGCTAGCACACAGGTGAAGCAGGTACTCAGGAAGGCTAATGGAAAGTTGGCCCTTATTTCAAGTGGTCTAGAGTGGGGAAGTCTTGCTGCAGCTGTATAAGATGCTAGTGAGACTGCACCTGGAATACTGTGAGCAGTGTTGGTCCTCATTTTTTAAAGAAAAGATTGGAGGCAGTTCAGAGAACATACATTAGGATAATCCATGATATGCAAGATTGTCTTATGGGCAAAGGTTAAACAGGTTAGGACTCTATTCATTCAAATTTAAAAGAATGCGAGGTGATCTCATTGAAACATATAGGATTCTTCACGGCTTGACAGGCTAACTACTGAGAAGATCTTTCCCCTCATGGGAGGGTGTTGCTCCAGTAGGCACTGTTTTAGAATTAAGGGGCACCAATTTAAGACTGAAAAGAGGAGGCTTTTCTTCTCTCAGTGGTTTGAGTGTCTTTGGAACTCATTGCCATGGAGAGCTGTGGGGCAGAATCCTTCTGTATATTTAAGGCTGAGATAGATAGATTCTTCATCAGTGGAGGAATGAAGGGTTAAGGAGAAAGGCAGGAAAATGGATATGAGAAATGTCAGACCAGCCGCGATCCTAATGAATGGTGGAGCAGGTTTGATGGACTGACCGGCCCACTCCTGTTCCAACTTTTTATGGCCTTACAGTCTAAACATATGAATTGGGAGCTGAAACAAGAAGAACCTACCTTTTCACTGGATTTTTGAGATCAGGAATCAGGTGTCAAAGATCAGCCAGTTAGGCTCCGCTCCATTAAAAACATGCAAGGATTTAAAAGGGCCTTGGCATTTCTTAGCACTCAGGGGGAACTGCATGGCAGCTATTGCTGCTTTTGAGACTGTAACCCTAGAGATCGGCTTGCAAACCCATTGGTGGTCATGACCCATTCTTTAGGAGATCCTTCTTTTCTTTATTCATTCACAGGATGAGGGCGTCACTGGCCAGGCAGCATTTACTGCCCATCCCTAATTGCCCAGAGGGCAGTTAAGAGTCAACCAGATTGCTGTGGGTCTGGAGTCACATGTAGGCCAGACCAGGTAAGGATGCCAGTTTCCTTCCCTAAAGGACATTAGTGAACCAGATGGGTTTTTCCTCTAACAATTGGCAATGGATTCACAGTCATCATTAGATTCTTAATTCCAGATATTTATTGAACTCAAGTTCCACCATTTGCCATGGTGGGATTTGAACCCAGGTCCCCAGAACATTATCTGGATCTCTGGATTAACAGTCCAGCAATAATACCACTAGGCCTTCGCCTCCCCTGTTATAACATATGTAAAGCTTTGACTCCAGCTCTATCCTTCATCCTCTGGATATCTGTGATAGGACAAATTCCAACTTGGCTCTAAGCCCATTGCCCCATTTCAATTAATGGAGCATATCAAAACAAATGGCATCACCTGCATAGACAATGCTGACAGAAAAAAAAAGTACACCCTTTAAATCTTATTTTATATTTATTCTCTCCATCCCAGTGGGGACATTTATTTCCTTCCGATGTCCATCTCAGATGCTAAACAAGGTATACAACTTCCCTTACTGTGACTCATAAATGTGTTTCAGCAGCACCAAAAGACTGAATGTTCCCATGAACCACATCAGCTATTTTTTTCAGCAGCTCATTAAAATTGATGATTTAGTGCTGAATGTTGTATTGGGTATTACGTCTACTTGCAACTGAGCCACATTCCGTTTGATTCATTACTTTCATGATAAAGGTGCAGTATAAATGTATTTTGTTATTTCAAAGATCTAATTCCCACACAATGTAGAAAAGTAGACACTTTGACTTTATCAGGTTCCAGAGGTGAATGACAACACCTTGAAGAATAAATCATCCAGCTTCCATAGTCATCCAGTTTCTTCATAGTCCCCTTCTTTTCCTTTCCATTTGTTGATTATCATTATATTACTGACACACACAAATAGCTTATACACACAGCTACGGAGTTTGACTTTTTACCTGGGGTCCTCACAGATGGCAAGAGTCCTGGGAACAGGAACTCCCATGGATCCAAGAGCTTTCATCACCCTGAATGGACCAAATATAAAAATGAAACTTAGCCTCCCAAAACATAGTAGGCAACTATGTGACTGAAAAAATTTCAAGCATTCAAAACAGAACACAATTAACTGTACACCCACTCTACAGCTCCCCCATTTTTGTTTTACTAATTTTCTCTTCTCATCCTGTAAAGATGCTACTTTTCGCTGGCATATATTACAATAGATACTGAAAGTTTGATATTAAGTGCTGGCAAAATATTTGACTGTGTGGTGCTTCACAAATATGACTAACCAGGAGTTCATCCAATTACCACATTTTTATGCAGCAGGTAATCAAGATTTGGGAACCTGCCTAAATGTCCCCTCCTCTATCCAGGGTCACTGAAGCTCATATTGATAAATAGTTGAAACTAACTGAATTGGCATAGTTGGGAATTAAACTTGAAATCTTCCTTATCAGTACCAGGCATTAAGGAGCTATGAGCTGAAAATTTTATTTTTATTAAGTGGTGGACCCAGGGCCCTGGAATTTGTGGCACCTGAGAGCAGCTTAAGAACTAAACAATCTGAGCGCCTGATTGAGTGAAGAGGAATCAGTTTTGTAAGACGTAGTGACCCCCTCCATTTTATGCACAAACCTGTATTCTCTTTTCACCGCGTGTGCTGATTGCAGAAGTTTTCCGGGTGGTTTCTTTCTTAGGATCAGCTGTTGATCGCCACTCCGCATGTGATAGGTAAAGTTAGATTGGCCATGACTAAACTGCCGGAGAGTCAATGGCTCTGAAACCAGACATAGCATAACAATCAAATTTCATCAATACAATGGTGTTGCAACCCACTCAGGTAGTGCACTGTAAATCAAGCCTCACTATTCCTGGAAACATACTGAATGTTAAAGTTTCTTTAAAAGAATGATAGTTTCCTAAAGTGCCTGATTGTCAGACCAAGGTTGATAGAAACCACAAACCACATTTCTGTACTGAACGAGAATAATTATTTACTACAAGTAATTAGACTTTAGCTACAGATGAACAGGTATGAACTACTAACTAACTCTAACCTCCTCATTATAAACTGCCCCCTCCCCCTCTCTCTCTCTCACACACACACACACACATACACAGGCTAGACAGAAACAAATAGGGAAAATAGATTATTGGTAGAAGTAGAAAAAAAAGGGATGTCAGTTCAATGGTCTTTGCTTCCCTGTTCTGATGTTGAGGTAACCCTTCTTCATCTGGCCAGGCACCCTGTTCAGATATCTTTCCTGGAGGCTTCTGTTGGTTTGTAAGTAGTACAAGGTGGCATATTCATTTGGAAAATGTCTTGGATTTACCAATTCAAAATTCACAGCTTACAGCAACTGCTGCAGGGAAAGTAATTGCTTTACTTCAGGACTAAACGGAGTTTTTGACTGCAGGCAACAGGCAGCCTCTTGGCTGGGTGAAGATCTGCACACATTTTCTTTCTTTCTCTGTGTCTCTGAAACTTGTTTCCAGCTCCAAGCTGCTCAGCTACCCAAAAGCCAATCACACAATTGTTTGTAAGCAAAAGATTTCTGTCACTGTTAATTGCCATTAGTTTAGAGACAAATCAGCTTCTTGTTGTCAACAAGAGCTGTATCAGTACACACCCTTGGTTCCAGATTGTCTACACTCTGAACTTCAATTACTGCTTTTTCAAACAGTTGTTTACAATGCCTGTGATAGGGATCAGTTATTTGCTTTCAAAACTGAAGTTACTTTTTCACACAATGGTTTTTAAAACAGTTCTTTTTCATCTCAGTCCGCAGTTTTTAAAAGCACAAACATAAAAAGACAACAAGGTGTGGAGCTGGATGAACACAGCAGGTCAGGCAGCATCAGAGGAGCAGGAAAGCTGACGTTTCGGGTCTGGACCCTTCTTCAGAAATCTGAAGAAGGATTTCTGAAGAAGGGTCCAGACCCGAAATGTCAGTATGGTAAGCTGCTGGTTCTCTCTGGCCAAACTCTTACAGATGTAAATTTGATTATCCTGAAAGAAGTAAGCAAGACAAATCAAGCTACAATACAGTAAACGTGCAAACAACCAACAATAGACTTCCTCAAGCAGGTAGATGCTTTGAGTTCTAGCAGATCATACTAAATAAATCTGAGACCGACTCTCAGAAATGAGAAGAACCTTAAAGCTTTTCAATAATTCACTTAGCAAAAAGCAACCCTCAGTTTCTAATGTGAAATTAAATTTCCCTGTTTGAGTTAAAATAATTTGATGCTAAAGTAACTGGGCAATAGTACCATAACTCAATACAGTACACAACGTGGTAGAACTATGAATACAAAAGTACTAACTATACATTTCCCTACTGAGACAGAGAAACTCCAGGTGATGATATTTCTAAAACTCTTCTCTCTACATTGACTATTGCACAAACTATATTGAGCTGCAAAGTTTGTATTGGATCTCAAATTCCTTCTGGTTCAATAACTGAAATTCAAAAAGGAAAACATTTATTCAATTTGACCTACAATTCAGCTTGATCTTCTAGAATTTTAGCACACTATGCATTGGTTCATATAATTTCATACAGTGTGACACTAGTTTCATTCTGATCACGTATCAAAGTCATTTAGCTATCTGAAGTGGGATCATTCAGAAACTGTTCTAACAGTGTCTCACTGTAAGGAAGTTACTTCACAAGTACATGTACCTTTAGTGTAGAATTTGCGTCATAGCATAATGTAGGACAGTGAAGCACCTACCTCCTGAACTTAGCCCCAAAGTGGTCTGGAGGTACTCCTTCAGACGGTCTGTAGGAATGTCTGTGTCTTTACGAACAGCTTGCGTACCATACACGTAACCATGCAATGGGAACCTCAGCAATGACTCCAACTTCTGAATGGCTGTAGTTGTGTCTCCAACCTGGAAAATGAGACACCTTTGCCACGTTGCTTTCAGCTGATGATTCCCTGTTTCCATATAGCAGTACAAACCTTCACATGACTGAAACGACAATCTCTTCATTGTCTTCACAAGTAAAAGAACCACCAAGTGCACTATTCAGGTGAGAAAGATCTCTAGCGAGAAATGCTCTTGTCCTCGGTCCCTTAATTCTTGAATGGGAAAAGCTAGATATGATTTTTGCTCCTGATTTTTTTTTAATTAACGGAATAAGACCGGCATTGTTGCCCATCCCTAATTGCTCAGAGGACAGTTAAGAGTCAACCACATTGCTGTGGGTTGGCAGTCACATGTAGGCAAGGATGGCAGTTTCCTTTCCTAACGGGCATTAGTGAACCTGGGTTTTTCAGACTATCACCAATCGTTTCTCTCAATTCCAGATTTTTATTGAATCCTTCTGCTGTGGAAGGATTTGAACCTGGATCCCTGGAACATTAGCTGAGTCCCTGGATTAACAGTCCAGCGATAATATCACTAGGCCATTACCTCCCTTGCCAAGTGGTAACCTATAAAATATGCAAGTGTGCATTTAGGATCAGGACTGTTGAGATTCACATCTGATTCATACGTATAGAATGGTTAAATGGCCAAGGTATCAGAGGTCTGAGGGAGACTATATGACCACACCCCGGAGAAAAAAACACTGCTGATCTTGGAGGAAAAGCCATAGAACATTAATTATTTATGAAAATTATACATTAATTATTTCTAGATTACGAATGTACCTCTTTTTCCAATCATGATGCACTGTGTGCTATGGCCCTGCAAATTATTTTTCAGTGGCTGGCAACTGTCTACAACAGCTTTACCTTAATTGTAATCATCCCAAGCTGAGCTGCTGGTTCCAGGTTTCGTCCAGAGTCATCAAGATAAATTGATTCTGTAGGGTGGACTTTCAGATGTTCTAAACAAAGTTTGTAGATCTCAGGATTTGGCTTTTTAATTCCTTCACGGCATGATTCAATAATCTGCAAACATTGAAGTAAACCTAAGCAAACAGTGTTGGTAAAGTCCTTCATTTTAATCTTCAGTGGTATAATTTCTACATCTAGGCCTCAAAATTTATTTACTTGTTGCTGTTGTACTCATAGAATTGTTATAGCGCAAAACAAGACCATTTAGTCCATTATGTCTTTGCACCAGCTCGCTAACTGAAGAAATCACTAAGTGCCATTCCTCCACAGTCTCCTTATAACTGCCTCAAACATTCTTCCTTTTCTGATAACTGCTTGATTCCTTTTGGAACACTTCAATTAAGTGTGCCTCCACCACATTCTCAGGCAGTACAATCCAGATCTTCATAATCATTGCATGAAAAAGTTTTTCCTCGTGTTACATTTGCTTCTTTTGCCAATTGTTTTAGATCTGTGCCATCTTGTTTTTGACCTTTTTAAATGACTGGGCACAATTTCTCTCCATCAACTTTGTTGGGACTCCTAACTATTTTGAAAATTTCTATCAAATCTCATAGCCTTCTCTTCTCCAAGGAAAGCAGTTGCTCCAACCTACTTTCATAACAGAACTTCCTCATTCCTGGAACATGCTTGCTCATGCCCTCACAAATTGAGGCCAAATTTGTATCTTGTACAAGTTCAACATAACTTCTAAACAAAAAAAATCTGCAGCTGCTGGAAATCAGAAACTTCTGGGAAAACTCAGCAGCTGTGGCAGCATCTGTGGAGAGAAAGCAGAGTTAATGTTTTCTGGTCCAGTGACACTTCTTCAGAACAGAGTGTTCATAACCTCCCTGCTCTCGTACTCTATGCCCTATTATTAAGGACTGTATGTTTTATTGGCCATGCTCTCAACCTGTCCTGTCACTTTCAATGACTTACATACTTATTCGCGCAAGTCCACTTGACTAGCAACACACCCAGATTCACTTCCTTTACATCCATTTAGTAGCAGCAGTGTGTACCACCTTCAAAATGCACAACAGAAATTCACCAAAGCTCTTCAGAAAACACACGAGTGAGAACATCACCAGGTGCAAGTTCCTCTCCAAGTCATTCACCATGCTGCCTTGTAAATACAGTAGAGTCAACTTTGTCCCAGAGGAATATAGCGCTGCTCTCTCATTACACAGAAATGATTGTATAACCTAAGGACCACTGCGCCTCAGGCGAGAGACGAGCTTTAGAAGGTGGAACCATCATGGCAACCTCAGCCTGTGCAAGAATTGAACGCGTGCTATTGGCATCACTCTGCATCACAAACCAGCAGTCCAGCCAACCAAACAAACTGACGTCCACCTGGAAATATATCAACATTCCTTCAGTGTCGCTGGGTCAAAATCCTGGAACTCTCTTCCAAACAACAACATTCATGTACCTATTCCAAATGGACTGCTGTGGTTCAAGATGGCTGCTCACCACCAAGTTCTCAAGGGCAAGGAGGGATGGACAATAAATGCCAGCTCAACTAGCAAAGTCCACATTCCCTGAACAAATAAAAAATTGCAGGGAATAATGGGAAAACTGGTTAGATTTTAAAATCCGTTTATAACTTGGAGGACATTGCTTTCTTTATTTTTCCAATTTGTTCCTAATATTTTGTGCCTAGGTACCTTTATACCTAAGATGGCATGACAATAAACCTAATTCTAATACAATAATACATATATTTTACTGCCCATAATCAAAAGTATCTTTAGTAACTTTTTGTATTCATGTGACACATGCACTTATTTATAAAATAATTGAGAAAAATATCTTGTTTCAACGACACACAAGCTCATTACCGTAATAAGATTACAAAAGAATATCAGCCAGGGGTCATTACAGTCCATGTTTAGTCATTTATAACAGAAGTAGCAACACTTCTGCTAGTCTCATACATCTTCAGAAATGTAAGGCCTGATTATTCCGATATGATCCTTGCCAGCTGACTCTGCACATTGGCAAATTAGCCCAAACTCCATCCATCACCCTTTCCTGGTTTAAAGTCTTAATACAATCATTTTCAAATGCTTTATGGCTTTATTCAATTCTAAGCTTGCAAATTTCAGTTTAATCTATTTGAGACAGCAGGTTTGAACTTCTAATTCTAGAAAAACTAGGCAGCTCCTCTCCCACTCATCCAACGATTAGGTCTCTGTGCTCTGAATATGTTTTGTAAACTCTTTATATTTCTCGTTCTCTCCATTCCTACTGCCTCCGTAATACCTATATATCTGACCAGGTCTTCAATCGCCTCCCCTTTTACTCTCCTGCTTTACATCCTAATACCCGATTCCACAGTATCCATCCCATTTTGTGGCAAGTAGTATGAAGGTACAAGTTTCTGCTGCTCACCAAACTCCTTGACAAGCTTTGAAAAATACATGTGGACACCCACATACTTACTTAATCAGCATTTCCCATCTATGGGAGATGCAGTATTTCAGAAGCACAAGTTAGAATATCCATCAAGACCATCTCCTAAACAACAATGTAATGTTCACGGAGATAGTTTACAGTGAAATTCCTATTTATTTTGTATTTTCAACCCTTGTAGATGAAACTGGAAGTACAGCATAATAATTTCCTAGTTACCACTCACACCCTCGTATCCATTCACAAAGAGACTAAATAACAGAACTCAAAGTAGAGTCTTTCTCTATCTGTGGCATCAAGTGCTGACAGTCTAATGTTCAGCACTCCTGTACCAACAAGCATACCTAATCATAGTTCTTCCTTACACACTTACCGCACAAGATATACACAAAAGGAAATAGAATGAAGTGCTTGATCGGTTGTACTCACCACATCAAAATCAACTTTCTCCACAGGCAAGAAACTCTGGTCTTTGAACCAGAAGTTATTGGTCAGTATAGCAGTTTTCAATCCTTCCGCCCTGATACATTGGATTGCTTCTCTCATCGCAGGAATCTGATATTTCAGCTGACTTGTCATTGCTTGTAAACAGGGCTTGATTATATTAGAGGTCTGTTTCTATAAAGAAAAGGAAAACTGTTAAATGTTAGTGATAGAGAGAAGCAACCTCAGAGAGAGAGAAAATGTGAAAGGCAAGGAAGAATGATAAATAAGCAAGAGCTAGAAACAGCACATGAAAGTTGAGAAAGAGAAAGAAGAACAGGGAGAGAGCATAAAGTACATTAATAACAGTCTGAGTGAGGCTGACTGGGAAATCAGAAATAACAGGTAAAAGGTGAGAGATTACTAGTAATTTGGAGATATGGACTAAAAGGGAAAGAGTGTGCAAGACCAAAAAATCTAGTGTCTTGAAAAAAAAAAGGAAGAGAAAGATAGAGTTGCAAAAGAAAAGGAGCAAGATAGGGCTGAGACTTTGAAATGCAGTACATTGATGGTAAGTTAAACAGAGAGACAGAAAATAAGCGTAGGAATAGGCCATTCAGACCTTTGAGCCCAATCCATCATTCAATAAGATCATGGCAGATCATTCAACTCAGTGCCATGTTCCCACTTTCTCCCCATACCCTTTGATCCCTTTAGCCTTAAGAGCTAAGAACTATATCTAATTCTATCTTAAGGATTTGTGTTCACAATACCTCACATCCTAAGTTTCATACACAGACCATGCTGTTTAGCTTGGTGTTGAAGTGGAAGCTGGCCAATCAAGTTGCCCAC
The DNA here is from genome assembly GCF_021869965.1 of Rhincodon typus. NCBI lineage: Eukaryota > Metazoa > Chordata > Chondrichthyes > Orectolobiformes > Rhincodontidae > Rhincodon > Rhincodon typus. The sequence goes on from NC_063355.1 coordinate 34,083,095, forward strand.
AGAAAGCACAGGCTATTGAGACTTCCTAATGCCTGGTTACATACCAGCAATGAGAACAGAAATGGGCACAGAGGGTAAAAAAAAGAGTTAAACACAGCAATACTATAAGAACTTGAAAATAGAATAGTTAGGTGGTTTTTTTGACCAACCCAAATGGGCCAGGGAACCTTTTTTTGGGGCTGTAGACTTCTACGACTCTAAAACATGGTCTGTACCACTGAATGTGAATGGAAACAATGCAGCAAAGTAAACTAAGTTAAATCCTCCAGTCACTAACATCTTGCAGTGAAACCCACATTCCTGTTAACAAAGCAGAAGACAGGAAAAGGGCAGTGAATGAAAAATAAGAAAGGTGCAACAGGAAGTGGGGTGGCCAGGAATAAACAAAGGAAGCAAAGAACAATTTACCAGAATAATAAATCATAATATCAAACAGTCAGAAGGTCCCACAATTCTACAAGCAGAGGCATTTGGCACAGTCCAATCCATTTTTCAAATGTTCTATTTCTGCACTGGATACAGGAAGATAATATCTGAACAGTTGTCTTTGTTTTCACACACACACTCCAGGTAAGCAAATAAACTTAACATAGATGCAAAATGAATAACTTACTTCTCACCCAATCTTTTGCCTGTCCCTCCTAAAATCAATGACATGGAGTAGCTTTTGACAAACAGTTGATCATTAGATGTGAACCCACATCATGTGGTTATTTAAGTATACAGGAATTAATTCCTTGCAGAATCCTGTTGTTACCTAATACCTATACCTACAAAATCACCAGCACTGGAAACTCCAGCTAATAGGGGTTCCTTTTCTAAGCCCAGGCACGGTGAGGCCAATTATACGGATATTAGCGCTGCCCAGCATTGGGTTGGTTCAGAGATCTCCCACTTCATGTCAATAAAGATTTACTGCTTGCCCTTGTACCCTCTTTAGAATAGACCAATGATCCTTGGAAGTAAAATGATCAGGAATGGATAAAATATTACACATTGTTTATTTATTAATTGTCCTTGTTCTATTATCTCCAAACATCCATATGCAGAGCTACGTTCTAACTCCCTTACTATTGCTAGATACTGGGCTCCCTTAAAACCTTAATTTTTCTGGTATTTATTGCATAGCATGAGGTTTCATTTAACAGCATTACAGCTGTAATTAACTTTCCCAAATTCTAGCATGCGAAAATGAAAGGGAAGAATTACAAAAACGCAGTGTCACAATATGTATTGAACTAGAATCAACAGTTTATCTGGTGCCAAATGTACCCTATTATCAGTATGTTGTTTTCAAAAAATAAGGAAGTTTTGTTCTTAGGAAAAGTGAAACTAACCTTCAAACGGAGGTGGGCAAGAGGACAGTGAGCATCTGACTTAGGAGTAGTTGTCCAATGGTTATTGGCTAAAAGGGTTCAGACAATTGATTCACTCAAGGAAAATAACGTGCCCTAGAAATATGATAAAACAATAAGTGCTCAGGGGCAGAGGGGTGTTCTCATCAAGCAGACCTTGTAGGCAGCAGTTCTCATCAGTTGGTCCCCATTGAGTAGCCCTCATCAGTAAATGGAACATTGACCAAAAGTGGACAAAGACTCAGGGCAGAGTTCCTTAACACCTTGGCGAGAGGAGGATGCCGCCTCCACCATTTTAGTAGACCAAAATATTCCCTACTGACAATCTGTTTGTCCTCTAGTATCAGTGTATCATCCCCAGTAGTCACGATTGTATACTTCTTTTACCTAACATACCATATGCAAACTGCTGCCTCTCAATAAACTATTATAAAATCGCTATAAATTGTTGACTGCCTACGTTACGTAACTGTGATCATGAACTCCCTAAACTCAAAAATATATCCCACCATTCAGTGGAAAGACAAGTACAAACTGAAAAGCTGCCTCACTAAACACTCCTCACTAAACTGAGATCAGTACTGTTTCTGAATCATTGTTTTTAAATCAGGAAACATAACAGAAGGGCCAGAGTGTAGAATATTTGAAGGCTGAAAACAGGAGAGAAAAACCAAGCAACAATATTTGGTGATGCCAAACTTGGATTTTAGGTCTATACAAGGACTGACAAAGGAAAACAAAGAGCTGCACAGTTATAACGATCTGAAACAGAATCTATGAAAGTTGGAATTAATGCTCTGAATTTTGTTTTCAACACAGTAAGAATGTACAGTAAAGTAAGCATGTAGGATTGCTATTGCAACTTGATCACAGTGCTATCAATGAAAGAGGGATGATTTAATGGTGAATTAATTACGTTAAATAATGGCATATGAAATAACTCCACAGAGGCTGGTATCCTGTCACCAAGTCAGTCTTTATTTACACATGGGAAGTCCTTGACACTGATCCAGCTCCCTCAGAACCAGCCCTCAGAGTGAACACAACTTTCGACACTCCTGCTTTCATCGGTCAGCCAGGCCTCCATTTGGACCAGGTTAACAGCACTACTCAGGGAACTCACGAGGTCCACCTGGCTGACCTGGTTACAATCGTCACATCCCCCTCCCTCCGAGTCTGAGGACATAGGCTGGTTCTTTTTCTCGTAGCTCCTCCTGGGGCGTTTTAGCACTGGGTCAGGCTCCTGACTCTGCCTTGGATACGGTGGCATGTAACGCATAGTAGCTTGCTTCCTGCGCCTGGAGTGTTTTGGAAAAAATTCATCCTCTTCTTCAGGCGGCAAAGGCATCAAGGCAGCGACATCCACCATGTCCATCTCAGATTCCGAGGGATCTTCAACGCTTGACGGAGAGAGAGAACCCACTGGTTCTGACAGCCTTTCCGATTGTTTCGAGGAGCTGGGCATGTTTTGCTCCCATCCTGTTTGTGAATTTGCAGTTTCATATGGTCTATGTGCTTGTCCAGGACTATCACACCTACCCGAACTTTATACGTCATTGGACCTGACCTCGCATCGACCATGCCTCTTAGCCATGTAGGGACATTTTTATGGATCCTATGCCAAACTTCGTCCTCTGACGTAAACTGTCTCTCTCTGTGTCCGGCACTGGCGTTCCTGATGCCATTTCATCGTTTGCTCCCAGGTCCGGGTAGATCATATTTAATCTCATGTGGAGTCTTCTCTCCATTAGCAACTTTGCTACAGCTATCCCTTAGTTGCAGGACGGTGGTCCTATAAACAAGTCGGAAATGGGATAGTTTGGTATCCAGTGAAGACGTAAGCCATTTCTTTAAGCCTGCCTTCAAAGTTTGGACTGCTCTTTCTGCCAAGTTATTGGATGATGGAATGGTATGGAGCTGTCCTTATATGTTGAATACCATTTGACTTTAGGAAATACTCAAATTCCCTAGTGGTAAATGATGACATGTTATCTGTGACCAGGAGTCCATGTATTGCAAAAGACACATGCAGTTTTTCTATTGTTGTGCCCATGTTTCTCAAATAACTCTATCCATATCCAGCTACTTTGAGTGGGCACGCACAATGACAATGAACATTGAGCCCATGAAAGGACTTGCAAAGGCAACATGCAACTAAGTCCAGGGTTTACCTAGTCACTCCCACAAATGTAGGGGAGGTGCTGGCAGTACTTTTTGTCCTTGTTGGCACTCTGGGCACTGTCCCACCAATGTGGCTATGTCCACATCCAATCCTGGACACCAGACATAACTTCATGCAAACATCTTCATTTTAGAAACCCCTGAATGACCGTGGTGGAGTTCAGCCAGTATCTGGCGGCGACCTTTGTTTAGGACAATTACTCTTGCTCCCCATAATAATATGCTGTCCTCTAGTGCGATCTGCCATCTCCAGGTCCAAAAAGAACCTGATTGTGATGGGCCTTTGGTTTCATCCATCACCACCAGCTGTTTCAGTTTTACCAGGACCAAATCTTTTTGCATCCAAAGTCTGATATCGTCAGCTGAGATTAGAAGCGTGCCTAGAAAATTTAAAACTATTATGGTATCTTCCAGCTGGTGGAGACTCAATGCATAGCATTAGCTACTTGTCCTCCTGGATGCAGTTCCAACTTGTAATTATATGCACTTGGTATTAGAGCCCACTGCTGAATTCGGCCTGAAGCTATGGGCAGTACTGCCTTCACCTCTTTAAGTAGATCTAAAAGGGGTTTGTGGTGTATTATCATTACAAATTTACATCTATAAAGGTTTTGGTGGAACTTTTTGACTCCAAATATAACTGCCAAATCTTCCTTCTCTATCTGGGCGTATTTACGCTCTGCATTAGCCTGGATGCATACACTATTGGGCGTTCCTCTCCATCGGGCCACCTATAAGCTAACACAACCTTGATGCTGTAGGGGGAGGCATTCCATGTCAATTACCAGATCTCGCTTTAGATCATAGCCTACCAACTAGGGTGGCACAGTGGCTCAGTGGTTAGCACTGCTGCCTCATAGTGCCAGGGACCTGGGTTCATTTCCAGCCTCGGGCAACTGTCTGTGTGGAGTCTGTATGTTCTCCCCACATCTGCGTGGGTTTCCTCCCATAGTCCAAAGATGGACAGATTAGATGAATTGGCCATGATAAATTGCCCATAATGTCCAGGAATATGTAGGTTATTTGGGTTAGCCATGGGAAATGCAGGGTTACAGCGATAGGGTAGGGGACTGAGTCTGGGTGGCATGTTCTTCAGACAGTTGGTATGGACTTGTTAGGCCAAATGGCCTGTTTCTACACTGTGGGGATTCTCGGTATTCTAAGGATGATAGCTGTTTATTCACTTCCCTAAAAGCTATGGCTTGGCTAAACGACCATTTCCAAGGCTGACCCTTTGTTTAAGAGTTGATGCAAAGGTGTAGGATGCAGGCCATGTTATTTTACAAACTTTCTGTAATAATTCACCAATCCAAGGAAAGACCTAAGCTCCGGTACAGACGTGGGAGCTGGAGCACCTTTGTTTACCCTCAGTTTATCTTCCAATGGGTGTAACCCAGTCTTGTTGGCTCAATAGCCCAAGTAGGTCACTTGGGGTGTCTGGAACACACATTTCTCCTTCTGAGGTATACGCCCACCTTAGAAAACTGGACTGGTTTGATGATTCCTTTGCTTTCCAGCTTTCTGATTTCTGTCTCTACTTTTGCCCAAAAGGCAAATGACAGTGGGTGGGCCCTGCAGAATCATTGAATTGCTTCCTGGTCAAGACACAATGCAGCCTTCGATCTTTGGATTGTCCATACACCTTCCTGAAAAACGTCTGGATACTTAATTTGGAGTTCACTCAGGCAGCCATTTTCTAATCTAAAAATGTTCAGCCAATCAAAGTGAATCTTTCTCCACCAATTTCGCCCCATCAAGCGTGCGCCTGAGCCTTTTACTACTATCTGTGGTAAATGAACCAGCTGCTTCTCATACAAGACCAGAATTGAAGTTGTACCCTTAATCTGTAAAGTTCCCCGGTATATCTTCTCAATCTAGCCAAGGTCTTGTGCAAACTTAAGGGTCAGAGTCCAGAGTGAATTTTGTTAAAGACTGCTTCTGCAATCACAGAAATGGTTGCTCCAGTATTGACCTTCATTAGAACCAGGTGGCCATTTAACCAGATGTTTATTTGATTTGGATGTTGCTAAACAATTTAACAGTTCCAAACCAGATATATGTGGACCTTCCAGGGCGTACACTCTCCTGGATACCGGCCTATGAGTTCTCTTACTCTATTTAGGTCTAGTGGGACTCTTTTGCTGTCTCAAGTCCGCATACTGACAGCAACTACAATGACTTGCCGGTCCAGATCCCAAAGAAAATTTTAACCATTTGGCCAAGGCTTGGATTTGTTTTGGGGTTTTGCTGTGGGGCTGACCTAGAGTCCTCCAGTTCAGGATGTGTCCTAAGTGAGGCTCTGCAACTGTCTTCACTCAAGTGGTGTTTCCAAGCTCAGTCAGACTGGCGAGGGTATCCACTTCTACTGGAATAACCTGCAACACACATGCTCCACTTACTGCTTTTTCCAATGATATAGCCGATTGTTGTACCTGTTTGAAGTCCGGTTGGGCTTCAGCTCGTAGGTGCTTTTGCATAACTACATCATTATACCCACATACCAAACAGTCTCTCAGTATCTCATTAAGGGTTAACCAAAGTCACATGCCTCTGCCAGTCATCTTAAGTTAGTCAAAAATCCTGATACGGATTCCCCTGGTTCTTGAACTGCCAAATAAAACCAATAGCGTCTCAGAATTAGAGGAGGCTTGGGGTCATAATATTCCTTAATTAAATGCATCAACTCTTGAAAGGTTTCAGTACCTGGTGCCTCAGGGAAAGTTAGGTTCCTAATAACCAAAAGAAGCCTCGGATCCACAAGCTGTCAGGAGAATGATTCGTTGCTTTTCATTTGCCCCAATATCATTTGCTCAGAAAAAAAAATACATTCTTTCCATATACTGGGCCTAGTCTTCGGCAGCAGAATCAAATAAGTCAAGCTTCCAAATCATGGCGTGATGCCAGAGATGCTTACTCCAACTCAAAGACAATTGCTACAAGTGAATTTCTACAGGCGTATGCTTTCTTCTCGTTGCCAGTGAAATAACTCCACAGAGGCTGGTATCCCGTCACCAAGTCAACCTTTATTTACACGTGGAAAGTCCTTGACACTGATCCAGCACCCTCAGAACCATCTCTCAGAGCGAGCAGAACCTCTGACACTCCTGTTTATATCTGTCAGCCAGGGCTCCCTGGTTGGACTAGATTAACAGCCCAATCAGGGAACTCATATTCTATGAGGTCCACCTGGATGACCTTGTCACACTCACTACAGCAAAACGTATATTTACATAACACTTTTAACGTAATAAAATCTCCCAAAGTGTTTCACACGAGCATTAAAAAACAAGCTGCTGAGACATATAAGTAGATAGGTCACTAAAAGGCTGGGTCAAATAGGTAGATTTTTACAGTATATCTTAAAGGAAGAAAGTGAAGTAGAGGCAGAAAGATGTATGAGTGAGTTCCAGATCTTAGGGGTCCAGGGTACAGAAGACACAATCACTAATTGTGGAGCAATTAAAACGCACAAGGCCAGAATTAGAGTAGCACAGATATGTTGGACCGCTTTAAGCTGAATGAGTTACAGAGATAGGGATGTCGTGAGGCAATAGAATGATTTGTAAACAAGGATGAGGATTTTACAATCGAGATGTTTTTTGACTGGGAGCCAATGTAGTGTTGCAAGCAAATAAAGCAGCATATTGAGAAAGCTGTTTGTAATTGCTTCCTTCTGTATGGCACTGAAGTTGATTGCCATACAACCTATTAATCCATCTGTGGCCAGCACACACAACACCAAACAGAAAAGTGAAAACATTGCTCCGTTTTGCTGTGCATTTTTAATTACTGCACTGGTAGCTGCTTCAAACCTTAAGTCATTTCATAAAATAATGCAAACAAACAAGTTGTGGAGAGAACTAGAAATTGTTGAAACGTCAACAATGGTCAATACCCCCTGAGCAAGAGGAAAGAAAATTGATGGGGGCAGTAAGAGAATTGTTAGTTAAACTTCAGACATCATACTCAATGTTTAATACTGAAGCCCTCACCTCCTTACTAACTACGGCTGCAAATTCCTCGAATGTCAGTTCTCCAAGCATGCAGCGGTCCCAGGCAACATGGTTCTCTCCGCTTAAAATGGTTTTCCATAGCCATCCAGGCTGAAGACTGTTTCTAAATTCCCACTCTGTTGAATACAAAAAGCCAAAGTTAGAGATTATAGAATAATGGAGATGGTGGAGCTAGATTTTAGCAAATTGCAGGAATTTACTATATTTCAATATATCCCATATACTAACATATACTTTACCTACAGGCATTTCACTCCCCAAATCTTACAGTGAAGAGAGCAAAGAACCTGTTCCTGGTTCTTTCCTCCTAAAACTAAAACCCTTTAATTGGAAAGATGTAAAAGCAGCCTAAGAATAATTTAGTCTGTCCAACCGTGTCAGTCCCTTCAAAACAATCTGTGGTGTCAGCTCACTTCTTCGTTAAAAGTAGAACAGATGAGATTAGAAATGCAGAATTGCAAATGCAGTCCTTTGTCCTATCACCATATGTGAGTTGATTCAAGGATATATTTAAATGCAAGTTCGGCTTCAATTCTATCTTGCTATGTGCTTATTGTTATGTATTTTTAAAAGCTTGCAATTATTCCTATGTGAGCCAAATTAAGCTATTCACACCTAATGCTCAAAAGATTATAAGAAAAAAAAAGAAAAAAAAATCATTGGATGTAGCTTAATTCATTTTAAGGGGGACTAAAGATTGCATTTCACTTATAATTGTTTACTTAAATCAGTCCATGGCTGTCAATCCTATCTGCGCTGAATTAGTTCTTAATAGTCATGCCAAAATTTACTTTTAACCCTCGCTTAAACAATTTATTTAAAACACTATTCCATATTTACCTTTCATTTTTTTAACCTAAGAACTCTATAAAATCATGTCACCCTGTTCAATTAGAAAAGCTCAGGTTTTCCAGATTTTCTTCACAGCTCCAACATTAACTGTCAGAAATTAGTTACCTGAGCCTTCCCTGCAAAAATGTCTTTGTTTCTCAGTGCCCAGAATAGTATCTTTCCAAATTTCCACACGAGAGATTATTGAATAGTATTCAGGAGAAGCAACTTTTCATTTCTCTAGCTTGAGGGCATTAAGGCTAATTATATTGCCTGACTGTCATCCCAGATCAGATCAGTTAACTAGGCTTATACCAGGTAACAGTCAGTGAGATCCTTGTGCTCTCACGAAGCCATGAGGCAGCAGCAATCTTTCTGGTGTGCCCATTTTAGATAAAATTTGTTGTTCCGTTTAAAACAGAAGCCTGTAAAAGTTCCCTTCTGAAAGATTTTTTGAAAAGAAGACAAAGAGAATTTTTTCACATTGCTCACCAGCAGCCAATGTGGCTGGAGAAGGAATCAGAACTCCACACATATCAAAAATCACAGCCTTGTACTGCTGAGAGTTGGTGTGTTTCCATCGAGATGAGACCCACACTGGTACATGGAGATGTCTGCATGGGGACACAATATTCCATGCTTTCGCCAAGAAATATTGCGAGGCATAGCTAATTCCAAAGACACACATGTTGGTTGAACCGCTGTGGAAAGAGACAGAGATTACAAAAAAATGATACCGCAAAACAAAACACAGAAAAATATTCCTGAATGAACAGCCTAAGAATGCTGAAGTTGTTAAAGTTCAAATGCTGGATTAGGTCATGCTTACGAGTATCAGCAAAAGAAAATTAAGGAGAAAAAGTATCGGCATGAAACTGATGAGCCTAAAGGTGGAGCCCTTTTGTGTTCTCCTTTCCAACACTATATGTGGAGCAGCAAACATCAGAAGCTATAATCCCAACTATACCCGGTCATCAGTTAACAGTGACAAATTAGAAGAAAATCACAAACCTGTACGCATAAACCACATCGTAACAGCATAGTTCTAGATCTCAATGTGAAACGTTAAGCTATTGATCTCTCCAAAGATGTTGCCTAACCTGATTTTTTAAAAATGTTTTTATAATAAATAGATCTTTGTGGTTCGAATTAAATATAGAAATTCCCAACTTCTCTTATTTATAGTTAGGAACATAGGAGCAGGAGTAGGCTATTCAGCCCATTGAGCCTGCTGCATTATTCAATGAGCTGATGGCTGATTACCTTTATCAACGTGACATTCCCACACTATCTCCCTTGATGTTAGTAAAATCCAGAAATCTATTAAATTCTGTCTTGAACCAGTTAAATGACTATGATCCATCAGCCCTGTGGTACAGAATTCCAAAGATTCAACCACTGAAAGAAGAAATTCCTCCTCATCTCTGTCCTAAATGGCCTGTACCTGTGTCCCAGTTCTAGACTAGTCAGGGGAATCATTCTATCAACATCTACCCGGTCATGTCCTGTAAGAATTTTGTAAGTTTCAATTAGATCGCTCCTCTTTCTTTAAAACTCTAGAAATTACAGCCCTGGTTTTCTCAATCTTTCCTCATCGATATTCTATCATCCCAGGGATTAGTCTGTTGAACTTCTGTTGCAGTCCCTCTTTGGCTAAGATGTCCTTCCTTATACGAGCAGACCAAAATTGTATAAATTTAAGGTCTGATCGCAAATGGCAATATACAATTGCAACATAACAACTTGATTTTTGTACTGAATTCCCTTGTGAAGAAGACTAATATACCATTTGTTTTCCTATTTGTTGGCTGCACCTGCATCCTAACTTTCAGTGACACATGAACAATGCCACCCAGATCTCAGTAGCCAATAAAAATTTCAAATTTCTCACCATTTAAGAAATACTTTTTCTTTCTTTTTTCCAAAGCAGCTAGCTAACAGGACTGGACAGGTTAGAGGCAGGGAGGATGTTCCCGATGGTGGGAGTGTACAGAACCAGGAGTCATAGTATGAGGATTCAGTGTACACTATTTAGGATGGTGATGAGGAAACATTTCTTCACTCAAAGAGTGATGAGCCTGTGGAATTCATTACCACAGGAAGTAGTTGATGCCAAAACATTGAATGTATTAAAGAGGCGACTAGATATAGCACTTGGGGCGAACTGGATCAAAGGTTATGGAGAGAAAGCAGGATTAGGCTATTGAGTTGAATGATCAACCATGATCGTGAAAAATGGTGGAGCAGGCTCAAAGAGCCAAATGGCCTCCTCCTGCTCCTAAATTCTATGTTTCTATGCTATGATCTTGCCCAATCACAGAGCCTGTCCAAATCCCTCAACGCCTCCTCCTATCCTCCTTACAATTCATACTCCTAACTAGTTTCTGTCAAAGTTGGAAATATTACGTTTGGTCCCCATAACCAAATCTTATATATCGATTGTGAACAGCTTTGACCCCACTGATCCTTGTGGTACCCAACAGAAATAGCCTGGCAGCCCGACAATGAACCATTTATTCCTCCTGTCTGTTTTCTATCTGTTCTATGGATTGAGAATTGATGAATGAGGATTGAGAACTGAGAACAGGGCGACGAGCGGTTAGCACTGCTGCCTCACAGCACCAGGGCTGGGTTCGATTCCACCCTTGGGTGACTGTTTGTGTGGAATTTGCACATTTTCCCTGTGTCTGCATGGGTTTCCTCTGGTGCTCCAGTTTACTCCTATAGTCCAACACTGTGCATGTTAGGTGGATTGGCCACACTAAATTGCCCATAGTGTCCAGGTTTGTGCAGGCTAGGTGGATTAGCTATGGGAAATGCAGGGTTACAGGAATGGGGTAGGGGGTGGGTGTGAGCGGGATGCTCTTTGGAGAGTCAGTGTGGACTTGATGGGCTACTTGGCTCACTTCCACACCGTAGGGATTCTATGAAGAATATTACCTCAATCCCACGTGCTCTATAATTTTGGATACAGACCTCCTGTTATGGATTTTATCGAAAGCCTTCTGAAAATACAAATACACACAGCCACTGGTTCTCCTTTATTTCTGCTACAATTAACAATCTCAAAAACTTCAACAGGTTTGTTAGACATGATTTCCCTTTCATAAATCTATGTTGTCTATACCCAATCATATCATTATTTGCTAAGTATCTATTTATAAGATCCTTTATAACACATGCTAATGCTTTTCTTACAACTGACTTGAAACTAACAGATTAGTAGTTCTCCATTTTCTCTCTTACTCCCTTCCTAAATAATTAGATACACCTGCTACTTTTACATCTGCAGAAACTTTTCCAGAATCTAAATAATTTTAAAAGGAAACCACCAAAGCATACACTATCTCTATGGCCACCTAGTTCAATACTCCAGGATGTAGCTCACTTGATCCTTCAAGTATTTTCTCTGAGTACTACCTCTTTATCAATTTTTTTTCCAATTCTTCATTTTCACAAGTCCTTTGGTTTGCTAATATCTTCCTCTGTGAAGACATTGTATTTGTTTATTTTGTGTGTTGTCCACTATAAATTCGCCTGCCTCCACCTGTAATGTGTCCACATAATCGTTGCTAATTTTTTTCCTTTCCTGGACCTAAATAAGCTTTTCCAATCTCATCTTTCAGTTTTACACTAGCTTACAAACTTTATATTCATTTTTATCTTAACAATTTATTGATCATTCCTTTACCCACGCCCTAAATTGCTACCCAAACACTTTTTCCAGCAACCATATACACACCACTTGCTTTTATCCAAAACAGTTAATATATTGTATTAGGTTCACTTATTTCCATTTGCCTTGTTATTAAAAAAAAATGCAACAGCATTTTTTAAAAATCAACTGAAACCTTTCTCACGTTTTTCCAACGTCAGATCTCACGTTGAGAATTTAGTTGTCAGTGCTACTTGTCACTAGACAAGGATTGGGAACTTTTTTACATCTCCAACTGTAACTTCTGTTCCTTTAAGGTCAACCAGATACGCTGCAGCACTTTATATCAGATTCCTTCATTATTTAATTCCGCAATTCTGTTCAAGTTGGACCTTGTCACCTTTGCCCCCGAGAACAACTCAGCCAATATCATCACTCCGCGACGAGCACGCCAACGGCTCGCTTACATCATCACTCTGCGACAGCAACACCACAAAACCCGCGATGTCATCACACAGCGACTTAGGTGTTGCCGCTTCTCCAAACCGTTCCTCTGCCATCTTGGGAAAGGAAGGCCTATCGTTTGGGCAGAACTTGACATTTGAACAGGATATAGACCCTCTCAAGAATGGAAAGAGTTGAACAGAACAGAATGAAAGAGTGAATCTATATTAAATACGAACACTGTTTATGAAACCGCTAAGAATGGAAAAGGAAACTTACAAGTCGGGTCAGAACGTGGGGCTTTATCATAAAGATGTTGATTGAAATCCCATTCCAGGGACACAGGCTGGGTCACTTCATAGAATTCTCATCCCACTCTCCATTACATTGTAGACTGCTTTCGAGTGCATCAGTACTGCTGGGGTCTCGTCAATGGTTTTCGTCATCTCGAATTTCAATTTCAATTGCAATTGCAGCCATTCAGAAAAAGCGGTTTGTGCATATTCCCAACTCTAACACTTTTCTGAGACCACTACTGGAACATTCTACTGTACATTTTTAAAAGGGAGCAAAGGATAGACTGAGTAATTGCAAATCAATCAACCTAACTTTGTTGTTGCAAAACTACTGCACAAAATTCGGAGGGATATTATAAATCATCATTTATAGAAAGGTATGGATTTATCGAGTTAGCATAGATGTTAAGGGAAGGCTATGTATGACTAATCAAAATTAACGCTTTCAGAAAGTAACAGAGAAAGTCAATGGGATCTAATTGACATGGATTTTAACAATGCTTGTATTAAGTCCTTCATAGGAGACACGTCTGGAAAGTAAGAAACTATGGGATCCAAGGGCAAGCAGCAATTTTCATTCAACATTGGCCCGGTGACAGAAAGCAAAAGTTAATGTTTGTCAGACTTTTTTTTTTGTAACTGGGAGGCTATTTCCACTGCCTTTCACGATACTAGATGCTATGCCTTTTATGGTATATAATCAATGATTTCATTTTGTACACAAAGGATGGCGGAGGTTTGGAACTCTTCTTCCACAAATGGCAGTTGAAGCTAGGTTGGTTGTTAACTTTAAATCTGCAAAAAAAAGTTTTAACTAAAGGTATTAAGGGATATGGGTAAGTATATGAAATTAGGCCACAGATCAATCATGATCTTATTAAATGGTAGAACAGGCTTGAAGGGCTGAATGGCCCCCTCCTCTTCCTATATTCCTGAATGTAGGGAAGGTGATGAAGTTTTGCAGATATGCAAATGTTGGTCATGTGATTGATTAATACAGGAAAAAACACCTATAGGCTTCCATAAATATACTAATGGACAGGTCAGAAGGGAGTAAAGTAATAAATGGAATTTAGTTTAGAGTTGTGTCGGGGGAATATATTTTGGAAGAGCATACCATGCATTGAAGACAAATTGTAGATGGAGCAGTAGATTAGGTGGTCAGGAAGGCATACTTTTTTTTAATTAGCCATGATGTAGAAAAGTTAAGAGCAGGAGGGTCATTTCCATAATTCAGACTAGGGCTTGAAACAATGTTGGTAGATAAAGATGTGTGGGAACATCTGGAATCTCAATACTGTTGGGCTTAATAAGGAATGCTGGGAAATGAGGAACATAAAGGTTTAAGGCAAGATTAGAGTGGGGTGGCTTTAATTACTAGGCTGTCAGTCTTTACTTGTCTTGCCGGACTCTGCCAAGCACAACCAGCATTGCCTTCCCTCCTTGTGCAAAATCATGAATGTGTAATTGAAATGATAAATGAATATGACCACTCACAAAATGGGTGAAATAACTCTCTTTTCTTCCTTTTTGAGCATGTGGAGTCTATGAGCAATTTAAGGCCTTTCAAGGACAATTGCATTAATCAGGCACTTGCACAACACTGTTGAAGACATTTATAATCATAGTATCCTGGTACTCGTTGTCCAAATTGTGGGTTACAAATCCTGGTTTAAGCAATCTTGAGCATGTCATTGGTCACTACAGATTGAAGCTAGTCATCTCTGTGAAGCAATCACAGGTGACCTTAAAAGTCTCAATTGCAGGCCATATGCAAAAAGATAGTCCATGATTTTATAGGCTGTACAAGGGCATTGTTTTCTTCTTACCTTGAATTGTAAGTATTCTTCAATATGCTGTTGTATGCGCTTCTTGGGTGATGTGGGGGAATAAAGTAACAGTAATCCTACAGTGCTGTCAATTTCCTAATATATTTGCTTATCACAGCTTGTGCTGCATACGTCAGAATAAGATCCCCTATATCAAGGTCTGTGGAGAAACATTCCATGGTCCTCCTAACTGGGATTCCTGCTAAACTATCATGTGTGTGGTGTGAACACTGCCTGCTCACTTCATTAAGCACCTGTTCTATTTCTGTCATCCCCTATGCACAATTGTGGCCATAATTGCTATAATCATTAATTGACTATAAATTTACTGTTGCTTTTGTGTGCACACTTTACAGCGCTGTTATAGACAATGCTATGAGTTGGAATAAGCATTTTTACTCTTGATTTGTTTGATTGTTGTATTTTAGTTATGAAAATATGTGTATATACCTTCTATTGGATGCTCTGATTTCTTGCTTACAAAAAGAAACAGACTAAAGCTTTATCTATACGTTTTAGGTGAATTCCTTTATCACTGTTGAACTTTTGAATTGAAGATGGTCAAATTGGATGATGAAAGAAGTAGGTAAATCTCTGACTCAATTGGAATTGTAACTCTATCCTGTTTCTACCCAACAATGGGAGCTAACATTGCTATTAATATTTAAGATGAACAATAAAAGAGTATAGAATATGAATATATATCAGTCTTTAGAACTCAACTATTTGACCAACCTGTTACATTTTGTGACAATGTAAACTTCAGAACTTTAATTCTTTCAATCCAAGAAGTTATCAGCAATAACTCTTTCTGGAGTAAACTGTTCCCTGAGATGAAAGGGACAAGGAGAAACTCTTATAAAGAAATTAAAACCAACTTGCTAATTTCCCATCCCTAGGAAGAAGGAGTTAAAACAACACAAAGAAGCTGTTTCCTAGGACAGAGGAGGTAACAGTGCTTGATAATGTGCTGCCTCATTACAAATGGGCAATTAAGACTGCCTGTGGCAGGAACGCCTTGAAGTAAATGGATAATTGGAGAACAGGCTGTTTCATACAGACAGCTAAAACTCAATGTAACAAGGAACAAGGGAGCTACTTCTGATAAGAAGACAAGCTGCAGACTTGAGGTCTCCAGAAGAGTAATCCGTGCTTGGGATGAGAGAATCTAAAAGGTCATCAATAATGTCCTGCCACAAACTTGAAAAAGAGAAAATTGTATAATTCTATGAAAGATCTATGAAATCCAACATCAGAACAATTCAATAGCTGCACAAGGATCGAACCCTGGACACTTCCAGAGACAGGAGCTATTGGTGGAATTGTGGCTAAATTCCACCATTACTTGGGTAATAGCTGTGTTGGGTTGTGAGGCTTAACTTGCTTACTTGAGGACTCTTCTTTTGGTTGCTACATTCAATTTGATTTGATTTATTGTTATCACGTACTGAGGTATGCAAAACAATACTTTTCACTGTGCTATACAGGCAAATCATACTTTACATAAGTACATCGGGGTGATAGAACAGAATGCAGAATATAGTGTTAACACCTACAGAGAAAGATCAACTCTAATCTATGAGAGTTCTTTCAAACGCCTGATAACAGCAGGGAAGGAGTTGTTCTTGAATCTGGTGCATGTTTCAAACATGTATCTTCTACCCGATGGAAGAGAGTACAACTGGGATGGGAGGGGTCTTTGATTATGTTGGCTGCTTTCCTGAGGCAGCAGGAAGTATGTGTGAAAGACTGATTTGCGTGATGAGCTTAGTTGCATTCACAACTCCTTAATTTCTTGTGGGCTTTGGGCAGAGCAGTTGCCATACCAAGCCGTGTTGCATCCAATAGGATACTTTTTATGGTGCATCTATAAAAATTGGTAAGGGTCATTGTGGACATGCCAAATTTCTTTTTTTAGCCTTCTGAGGAAGTAGAGGTGCTGGTGTGCTTTCTTGACCATAGTGTTGACATGGAAGGACTGGGACAAATTGTTGGTGACATTTACTCCTGGGAACTTGAAGTTGTTGACTATCTCACTTCAGCACCACAGATACGGACAGTGGTGTGCCCTGCACTCCGCTTTTTCCTTAAGTTGATGACCAGCTCCTTTGTTTTGCTGACCTTGAAGGAGAGCTTGTTCTCTATACACCATGCAACTAAGCCCTCTGTCTCTCTTTCCTGTACTCTGTCTGGCCGTTGTTTAAGATCCAATCCACTACGGTGGTGCTGTCAGCAAACTTCTAAATGGAGTTAGAGCAGAATTTAGCCACACAGTCGTGAGTCTGTAAGGAGCATAGTAAGGGGCTGTGTGCGCAGCCTTACAGAGCATTGATGTTGAGGATTATGGTGGAGGAAGAGTTGTCACCTATGCTTACTGATTTGTGGTTTGTGGATCAGGAAGTTGAGGATCCAGTTGCAGAGGGAGGAACAGAGTCCTAGGTCTTGGAGTTTGGAGATGAGTTTTGTTGGAATTATGGTGTTGAAAGTAGAGCTAAAGTCAATAAATAAGATGTAGATGTCCTTGTTATCCAGAATTTTCAGGTTGAGTGTAGGGCCAAGTAGTTGGCATCTGCTATCAACTGATTGCAACTGTAGGCAAATTATAGTGGATCACAGGTGTGTCATTACTAACCCATCAAAGCATTTCACAATGATGAATGTCTGAGCCACTGGGTGGTAGTCATTAAGACACGCTGCCTTTTTTTTTCTCTCCTTCGGTACTGGGATGATGGTGACCTTTTTTGAGGCAGGTGGGACTCTCTGATCAGAGTAGGGAGAGGAGAAAGATGTCTGTGAATATGCCCGCCAGTTGGTCCACACAGGATGTGAGTGCATGGCTGGGAACTCCATCCAGGTGAGTCGCTTTCAGCGGGGTCACTGAAGAAGGCCAATCTAACTTCTGCAGCGGTGATTCTGAGGTTGTCAGGGCAGGTGATATCACTTTACTGACCTGCCATTCAAAACAAGCATAGAATACATTTGAGCTCATTGGGGAGGGATGCGTAGTTGCCAACAATTCTACTCTACCTCGCTTTGCAGCCTGTCTGTATCAGGTAAGCACTGTTTCAGTACTACGTCTTTGTCTCAGATTTCTTAATAAGCAGCCAAATTAAAGGTAGCTTCTGATTTACCCACAACAATTTCCAATACCATTTTTGTCTTGTGCTACTAAAGTATTTAAAGACATTTTTTCGTTTTCTACACTAACCATGCTACATGTGTGTAATTTGTTGCTATATACTGCTGGCAACTAAAGCTACAGGTTGCTCACTTCTTGCAATTCCCTGTGCAACAAAACTAGGTTCTGATGTCATTCTAACTACATTATTAAACTTAAGTGGTACACCTATCAAAGCTTGTACTGCGTTTTGCCAGTTAATTACTTAGAACTGTTTAAATGTCTACAATACTATTTTGACCAATCTTTAAGGTGTGTGCCTTTTTGTATTTTAATCTGACTGTCAATTTCAGACACATGATGAATTATGGATTTTCCTTTCATAGAAAACTAATAATTTTACTTCTACTTTATACCCTTCTGCACTTAAGGAAAACTAGGTGACACACACATACTCTTTGGGTGTCAATGGTCTTCAGATATCTTGGGTAAAAGGTGTTTTCTTATATTCCATAAGATGTAAGAGCAGGCATAGGGCATTTGGCCTATCAAATCTGCTCCACCATTCAAATGAGATCACGTTGATCTGATAACCCTCAATTCTACTTTCCTGCCTATTCCCATTAACTTCTCTCTGTTCTCTTACCACTTAAAAAGCTGTCTATCTCAGCCTCTATATCCTTCTGTAGTAAAGAAACACACAGGTTTAATAATCTCTGAGAGGAAATGCTTTTCATCCTTGTCTTAAATTCACAGTAAGGGGTTGCTTATTTATGCCCAAGTGGTCAAAGACTCCCAAAAGGAAAATCAATCTCTCTGCATCTACTCCCCTTAGAATCATAAATGTTTCAATAACCTCTCCTCTCATTATTCTAAACTCAAATGTATGCAAGCCTCAAACTCTCCTCATAAGAAAATCCCTCAACCCGGAGAAAGTTTCTCTGGACTGCCTCCAATACCTTTCCTTAGATAAGGGACTAAAACTATTTCAATACGAGCAGGGCCAACCAATGTAAAACATCAGTCAGCAAAACCAAAATAATATTGAATTATAATGAAAAAACATCAGAGGGGAAATTAGAGTCTGATCTCAATGCACAAACCATAGCTTGCATATGGTGTGTTACGTTATCACTAATCAACAAGAGGCATGTTCAAATACTCACAAGAAGGGTGCCAAAAAGTAAATGTTTTCCTGATGTCCCCTGGAAGGTATTGCTCAATTTTAAAATTATGCTCCCATATCAATGAGGGATGGACAAAAATGTTGGCCAAACCATTGATGTCCACATTCCATGAGTGAATAACAAAAAATAGTCTGGACTTTTTCACCAGAGAAAATACTTTCTGTCTACCCTCAATTCCTTTTAATCCTATTAGAAACCTCAGATCCATTAATTCCTCTTTTAATCTTCCACAAACCAAGGAACACAAGCCTAATTTACAGTCCTTTTATATTTCAACTATTTTATCCCATATCATTCTGCTGAATCCACACTATACAACCTCCAAGAGAAATGTATTTTTTTCTGACATGCACAGAACTGAATGCAGTATTCAAATGGACTCTAAGCAGAGATTTGCATAACTACCAGTTAAATTATTTGCATTGTATTCAAACCCCACTTCATCCCATTAGCCTTTTTAATTTTCTTTTCAATGTACCCACAAGCTTTTAGTAATTTCTGCATTTTTGGATCCTAAAATTTCACTTCACCTTTTTACACAGTTTCTATCTTCGTAGCATTTAGAAAATACTTTAACATGTCTCTTCTCGAGTTCAACCTGGATTACCTCTCTCTTTTCCACCTCAGGAGGACAGAGAGTGACAGTTCAATGAGGAAGTATTGGGCACACTTCCCTGCAAGTAAGGTGGAGAAAGCCAAAGCTGTTTAGTTCAGAGAAGCAAAGAGTTTGAAGCAGTGACAGTGGATAATCAGGGCAATTAGCCATGACGGTTACAGCATACACCTAATGCCTAGAAGAAATTGTGTCCTTATGTGGCTAGTCAAAGCAGGAAGTGTAAGCATCTTGAGAATGCACTATGGAATGCATGTCATCCATCAGTAATGACTTCCTCTCACTGGTAAAAGTTCTTTAAATTGTTTACCTGAGCAAAATGGTGTCTTGTACACCTGACCCTTCACCTTATTGTAGTTCAACCCAATCTTGTATACTATTTGTGTGAAGAAAATTTTTAGATTTGAATTGATATTCCATCACATCCACTGTCAGCTATTTTCATTCTTTAAAAATAATCCAACTTAATAGAGTGGGGGAAAAAAAATGAAGAACCTCATTTTAAGCAACAGGAATTAAGACCCCAGGAAACAACAATTGAAAAATAGTACTCCAAGTGGGAAACTGAATAGACTAGATGTAACTGAATGTGTAAAGGCAGAGAGGAAGAATGTGGAAATGGTTGAATAAATAAGATTCATTTTAGAATAACTTCTTTTTCTTTTCATTCTGAAGTGAGGTGCAATTTCTTAGAATAAGGCAGTTTGCCTTAGATATGAAGTGCCAAATATTAAGTCAAATGTCTGTTTTAGACTAGATTCCCTACAGTGTGGAAACAGGCCATTCAGCCCAACAAGTCCATACCAACCCTCTGAAAACCATCCCACCTAGACCATCCCCAATCCCCTACCCTACCCCTGTAACCCTGAATTTCCCATGGCTAAGGCACTAACATAGACATCCCTGAACACTACAGGTAATTTAGCATGGCCGATCCACCTAGCTTGTGGAAGGAAACCTGAAAACCCAGCAGAAACCCACACAGATACAGGGAGAATGTGCAAACTTCATACAATCACCCAAGGGTGGAATTGAACATGGGTCGCTGGTGCCGTGGTGCTGATCACTGAGCCACTGTGCCACCCTCTTGTATTCATAGTCCCCCTGTTTTCTTTTGAGTAAATGTGTGATTGGAGATTGGCTTGAAGACAACAGAAATCAACTCTAGGTTGTCCTGTAGTTTGAATTTATTAATGCAAAAATAAGTAATTCAGATAAAATACTCCTTGAGAATATGGCAGTTAATTCTTGTATTGCTGGGAACAACGAGACACCATCTGTAGAAAAGCGATCAGTGGACAGGCCTAAATACTGGAAATGTGAGGCTGAATTAAATTTGAATTTGTAATTCTGTGTCAAAAGCTGTTTTGGTGTAGAACTTGGAAATTCCTCCAAAAGCAAATCCCTTTTGGGGCAAAGGGGTAATCGAGTTCATGCAAAACAGATTTAAGAAAATGATTAGAATAATCCAAATAGCTTTTCCCAATAGATCATAAGTCAGGAGAAACAAACTTTCTTTTTAATTGTATCTGGATAGTGAGAAACCGTATCCATGGTTTCTAGGAAAATAACTGAGCAAAATCCTTGAGAGTGGAGGTGAATAAAAGATTATGTAAGAAATGTTTAAAAGAGCAAAAAAAACCTGGAACCAGTAAATAATTATTGTTTTAAGGACTTGGACTGTATACATATAAAGGAAAACCTCGACATAGACCTCATTGACTGAACAGCCAGCTTTTCTGCTGTAAAGGTCCATGATTCATTATCGTTGAAATGAATTCTGTGTGTGTGTGTGTGTTTGTACCCATCATCAGGTTTAAAACTGCATTTAATTATTGGATTTGTCCAGGTCTCAATTATATATTTATCTTCTAATCAACCTGTTCAGATGTTATTATGTGCCTCTGGAACAGGTGGTAACCTGGGCCTTTTGGCTTAGAAGTAGCTTCTTACAATTATAGACTTTCCAGTATTCTTGCATCTTTGTGCCATTTGAAGTACTTGTCCAGAATAGTTCCAAAAAAATCAATGGTGATCGCAAATTTGTTGAATGAATGTTACTTTAACAGTCTAGGTGGCAGCGGCAATTAAAGAATGATACTGGTGAGATCTCAGTGACTTGGCTAGAGTTAATGATGTTCTGATGCTTGACATTCATAATCAAAGCAAATCCACTGCAGCTGTTGTAATCAGATTTAAAGGTATTGTGTGATTTGTAATATGCTTTGTATATATTAATCTGATAACACATTTCAGGCCATAATCCTAAATGCTGAATGCAGACAAGACTAAAAGATCATAGATTTTTACTTCATTTGTTAGTTTATTTTAAAGGCAATTCTTGAAATATTTTGCAAAATAAGTACACTTTCCAAAAGTTGAAACCATGAAATTTACATTTACAAACACTAGTTCAATAAAGGTCAGAAGACGACCCAATAAGATGCACATAATAGAGATGACTTTTTGCCCCAACGTCTAGTACTAATTACTGCATTACCTTAAGTGAAAAACTAAAGCTGGACAGATGTAGAAAGCTCTTGTCAAAATCCTCAAACATCTTTGTGGAGCTGGAGAGAAATGTCTCAGTTCCTCTTGTACCTGAGGAACTTACTCGGTGTCACCTTATCCCCACATGTTCATCTGCCTCAGAAGTTAATGGTACTAGCAGGGGGTTTGAAGGGTGTGACAATATTTGAGGTTTAGTAGTCTAGTGGATAAAGGGTGGATTTTTTTTTTACATTTTGAAAAAGTGAAAGTTTCACTGGCTTTGTCTCCAGCAGGAATTAGATCTACATCTCCCTGAAGTAAGGTTGACATTAGGCAGCTATTGATAGCCACCTAACCACAAACTGTAAATTGAACATTATATAAGTTAATGTATACTGGTAATTCATTGTATTTATAAATAATCATCCTGGTGTCACAAACTGTGACTGTAAACGCATAACACTTCATTACAGAATAAGTTGTATTCAGGAATGTAATGAAACAATGTAAATGCAGCTCAGGTTTAAAAACACAGAAATGACATGATAAAGTACTACTATTATCAAAGTTATTTCCCTCCCTCCCAAAAATACAGACAAATAAAAAAACTTGCATTCCCATGTGATTCTAACCAAAATTTCCTGATACATGCCAGGCAGCAGCTCAAATGATATAGTTTTAATAATAACAGGTTTACAGGTTTTCTTTTAAAAAAAAATTTTAAAAACTAATAATCTTGAATTTAGAGGCAAATTTGAAATTATCAAGAAAGAAACAAACTCATAGAAAAGCCCAATATGATTCTATTTGACACAGGTGAATTGATTACAATCTGGGAGGCAGTTTCAAATTGAAATGAAGTCTCATTCCTTTTTGCTGATCCTAGTTGAAGATAAACACCCTCAAATTTCTCCCTGTATCAAGTAAAAATCTCCTGGTTCTCCTTGGGCCACAACATGGCTGTGAGACCATTGTTTTCTCTTCCACAAAACTGCTCCTGGAAAGCCATTAAGAGTTGTGCGATTTGAAGGCAATTCTTCAGCAAATCCAAAATCACCCATCAGCCTAAGTGGCTTTATCATTCCTGAGATCAACGTACCTTCACCTCCACTCAGTTACACAGTAGAAAGACAGCCTTGCATTTGTATAGTATTTTTCACAACTACCCAATGTCTTAAAGCACTTCACAGTCAAAATACAGTGCCTAATTGGGAACTCAGCAAACCTGTGTCCCGACTCGCAGCATTTCTGTTAATTTTAAACTGCAAATGGCTGTCCTAGATCTTGGATTAAAACAATGAATATTCATTGCACTGGATTGAAAACTAAAAATTGTATTGCATGCTTACATAGTTACAAAAGACGATACAGGTAGATTCTGGATCTAACTTTTTAAAGAATACATTCAAGTTTACTTTCTAACAGAAATTAATTTAAAGCACTGCACAACAGATCTTTTAAGTTGTTAGACAGGCTGAAGGTCAGTGTTAACTGTTTTGTCGGACTCCCAGATTTAAGATACCCTTTTTTTTTTGTGTTATCATTCCCTCCTCTCCTGAAATTAAATTCATTGGATGCCAGACATTGGCTGATAACACATTTGAAGTGTATTAGGAGTGGACTGTAGAACAGCCTTACCTGCCTATGTCCATCATCCATATATTAGCACCTGCAACAGGGCAGTCTCAGGATAATGATCAGCAGAGGGAACACTGGCTGATTCCCTTCACAAACCCAGGAGCAAAGCCAACTGTAGCTCTAGGCAAAATTGATTATCTGGGCATATTTGTCATCAACTAGAACATCAGGAGAGATACCAGCTACTAACAATGCTGAGTCAACAAGGAGTTGACAATGAGGGACAAACTGCATTTCCTTGTGGCTTTACTAGAGCTTTAGTAAAACGGAATGATGTGAAATTTGTTTAGACATTTTTGGTGAAGGAAGATAAGTTTTTATGATCTCTCACCTTTTTTGGTCACACTAGAAATAACAATGACTTTGAGATTTTTTTTAAAAATCCTAATTGTAATTTTTCATTTTAAATGAGATTGATCTTTGATTTTGTTAGTTAAAACAATTGGCATACAGAAATCAAATTGGCCTGGTGGTAGTCTGCGAAGATATATCTCTGCAGGTTTGAGGGACACAATAATTAGATGAAGCTTTTTCAGGTGGGATATGAACTGTGTAGTTAATGTACCATACAGCACTAATGAACTATCATGCTCACTGCCAATAACTTCCCTGGGAATCTTTTCATGCAGGGATTGAATATAATTATATTCCACACAATTCCAAGACAAAGTTAAAGGTTAAAGTCTGTCACCATAGCACCAGAATGTGTCCTTTTTTTTGTTTTAAAGTCACGCCAGTGTAAGCAAGGAATATTTCAGTGAAACTAATTTTCTCCAACACCTCTTTTTGTAAGTTTTTAATAAAATTATATGCCAGTTTCTTCAGTGAGGTCATTGCTGTCATGCATGGCAGAACATGAAGGGCTGTATATACCGGATGTTAATTTGACCATTTGTTCCCAGTTTTCGGTTGGAATTACATCAGCAACTGGAGATACTGAAGAATGAAGGCGCTGAAAGACAAGGGAAGAAAATCTGTTTTATTTACATTTAACATGATCTGTTCAAAGTTCATAAACTTTATGACCGTGAGTTTTCATAACATAGGCCCAATGTCTTGCTGCAACCTCAAAAGGAGGACTCTATATAAATTTATATTCAAGGTAACGGTTAGTCTTTTACATCATTCTGCCTGGCTTTCACCATTTGTCTCCACAATAAATTCAGACATGCTTTCCAATACTCAATTTTTTTCATAGGAATCACAGAATCCCCACGGTATGGAACCTAGACCCGTCCCTCTACCCTGTCCCTGTAACCTGCCATTTCTTGTGGCTGATGCATCTAACCTACACATCCCTGAACACTATGGGAAATTTAGCATGGCCAATCGAGCTAATCGATCTTTGGACAGTGGGAGGAAACCACAGCACCCAGCAGAAATCCACGCAAACATGGGGAGAACATGCAAGCTCCACATAGACAGTTACCCAAGGTTGGAATCGAACCTAGGTCCCTGGTGCTGTGAAGCAGCAATGCTAACCACTGAGCAACCGTGCTATCCTTCATTCCTTTAGGAGCTGATTGTGGACATTATTTCACAAGTACCAGTAGCCTGTGAAAGAATAGGCAATGCTCCCAGCCTGGAATTGAATACTGAGTTGTCACAAAATTCCTGATCACAATAAATGATTATATTGTTCACAACTCTATTCTCTGCTCATACAAGTGAGAAGCTAGTTCTTAATTTAGTTTCTAGCATATTTTCCTTTTTCCCAAAAACATCAGCATCTCCACAATAGTTATAGGAATGCAAGTTGCATTCTTTGCCTCCACAAATATCCACTCTTAATAGTAAAGTCCATTCTGTGAACTGCAGAAGAAACTTTAGTTGTTTTAACTCTAGCAATGCCCAGTGCACACTTGAAGCAATCTTGGCACTTGCCAAATTGAATATAAACTCCAAATTTGGGTTGAGTGGCGAGTAGATCAAAGGGAAAAACCATGCATTCCATAACTGGCAAACAGTATCTTGTGTGGAATTCTCACCACAGATTCATAAGTATGAAACAAAAACAAAAATTGCTGGCAAAACTTGCCATGTCTGGGAGTAGCTATGGGAAGAAAGCCAAGATAACATCAAGCACGGTGACTAGTCAGAGCATACAAGCATGAAAATTGCTTCTGCACGTAGAGGAGAAATGGTTGCAAATCTATTTTTAAAAGTTTTATATAAATTTCCCACTTCTGTTCATTATCCAAGGAGACTCAAAAGTCTTTATAATGAATATACTTAAATTGAACAGAAGACAATCTGCTGACAATCATTTGCTTCCACATGAGTAGCTATTTTCACTGATTGTCATTGCTTGTGTGAACTAATCAGTGCTTTCAAGTGGGGCTACTATGGAAAGAAAATGCGTTTACACAAGTTTAGTTTGACTATGCTGTTACCTTGGTGTGTAGGGGAAGGTGAATGACATAATAATGTTGCAATATTTTTACCAGTGCAACAGCAATGGCTCATTACTATGCAATATGGCAGCAAGTGCAATGCTTTACAGCAATAGTTATACATGCAGCACAATGAAATCACTTCTCCACTCTCCCTTTCTTTGCTCTCACCTGAATAAATGAGCCTTTGCTAGTATACAATGTGTGTGCAGCTCCAATTGGGATCCAGATGATTGAACAGACAGAGACAATCCAGCCGATACCCTCTGCCCATGGAGGATAGGTGTACGCTTTACCATATCGGGCAGGGCTGTAGCGAATTATGCTGGACACAAGGATAACCTGCAGGAAATCAACATCTAGGACATTAGTGGCCAACTCTCTCTGGAATATTGAAGAAAAATTCTAAGTTTGTGAATATCCCAATCTAATTTTAGGATGAATGGATCAGATGAAACATTTTGTCACGTTTCCACTCCCCACCATCAACAGCAGTAAGATGCTTAGAGAGTATAGTTCTATAGTTGCTGATCACTCTCTGCCAACTTGTCTAGGTGATCATTCTTCACCACAAGTTATTCTTTCGCACCCCAACACCCCCACCCACCAAAAAAAGTCTTCTGATTTCCAAGTGTGTTCCCCTTGGCAGAACATGGTCCAGTTATGACAGTATCACCATCACTTCACTTGTCAACTAAGCTCAGATGTGATGCAAGCTGGGACATTCCAGATCTATGGGGTCTAGTCCCACAACCTTCAAAAGAAATAAAACCTATTCACACACTAATTGGTGTTTTCTGTTTTGGCAATCTTGTCTGACCTTTCATTCTCTATATTCCTTTGTTACCTGCTTCCAGTCTTGGGCTTTCAATGTGTTTGATCCACCTGTTCCCCTTAAAAACTGTATTTCTCGCTGGTTTGCTGCTCTGTAGCATGATTAGCCTTTCACAAACAGGCACTCAGGGTTCTGATGAAAGGAATGTTCTAAAATGTTAATGTATCACTTTTCTCCCTTTAGCTGCTGTTGACCTGCTGAAAGAATGATTCTATTGTTTGATTTTTCTCTTCTTTCAGATTTTCAGAGTCTGTAATATTTTGGGGTTTTGTGGCACTCCCTCATTGGAGACTGCAATACCGAATAATAGCCTTCTTTCTTGAGATGCTATTCTGAGGTCTAAAGAGGAAATCTTGATTGTTTTGACTTAACTCCTGAGATTTTTGATTTTTAAAAACACTTTTCTTAAAAAAAAATAATTTGTCACAAACATTTTTCAGTGTGCCAGACATGAAAGAATATGAACACAGAACATAGAACAGGTCAGCACAGTACAGGCCCTTCGTCCCATGATGTTGTGCCAACCTATTATCCTACTAAGATCAATCTACACTGCATATCCCACATTTTACTATTCTCCATGTGCCTATCCAAGAGTCGCTTAAAAGTCTCTAAATTATCTGACTCCACTACTGCCAGCAGCGCATTCCACACGCCCACCACTGTCTGTGTAAACAATCTACCTCTGACATCTCCCCATACCTTCCTCCAATCACCTTAAAATTATGCCCCCTCGTAACAGTCATTTCCGCCCTGAGGAAAAAGTCTCTGACTATCCACTCTATCTATGCCTCTCATCATCTTGTATACCTCTATCAAGTCACCTCTCATCCTTCTTCGCTCCAATGAGAAAATCCCTAGCTCCCTCAACCTTTCCTCATAAGACCTGCCCTCCAGTCCAGGCAGCATCCTGGTAAATCTCCTCTGCACCCTCTCTAAAGCTTCCACATATTTCTTATAATGAGGTGACCAGAACTGAACACAATATTCCAAGTGTGAGTTTTATAGAGCTGCAGCATGACCTCATGGCTCTTAAACTCAATTTCCCTACCAATGAAAGCCAACACACCATATGCCTTCTTTACAACCTGTCAACTTGGGTAGCAACTTTGAGGGATCTATGGACGTGGACCCCAAGATCCCTCTGTTCCTCCACACTGCCGAGAATCCTGCCATTAACTCTGTATTCTGTATTCAAATTCGACCTTCCAAAATGAATCACTTCACATTTTTCCGGGTTGAATTTCATCCGCCACTTCTTTGCCCAGCTCTGCATCCTGTCAATGTCCTGTTGCAACCTACAACAGCCCTCCACACTGTCCACAACTCCACCAAACTTCGTGTCATCGGCAAACTTACTAACCCACCCTTCCACTTCCTCATCCAAGTCGTTTATAAAGAGCAGAGGTCCCAGAACAGATCCCTGCGGAACACCACTAGTCACCAAGCTCCAGGCTGAAAATTTTCCATCTCCTACCACCCTCTGTCTTCTATTGGACAGCCAGTTTTGTATCTAGACAGCCAAGTTTCCCTGAATCCCATGCCTCCTTACTTTCTGAATGAGCCTACCATGTGGAACCTTATCAAATGCCTTGCTAAAATCCATATATGCCACATCCACTGCTCCACCTTCATCGATGTGAACTCAAGGTTGACTGGGTTTCTTTTTTTTTTTGTACAGAAGCAACTCTTTCAAGCAAGAGACCTCTTTAGAAATCAACTGGAGTCCAATGACACATGTAGAATTCTGACTGCCATTTTGTTAGACAGTTGGGTGAAGCATGTACTTAATGCCTGACTTAAATCAGCAGAAGATTTGCCACAGTATTTTTGAGTTTAAAATTGTTTTGGTGGGAACAAGAGGTGCTTCTTGGAATTCCAGAAATTAATGCAAGGTTGGGCTGTCAAACCCTCACCAACTCTTATCTAAAAGTCAATTTCACACAGTACAAATTTCACAATTTGTATGAGGATTCCCTGCAAGTGAAGTAGTTTAAATTTCCCTCCACTTCAGGAAATCCTATGGATGAGAAAAGGTTATTAGAAAAGGTGAACTACTCACTGTGACAAGCAGTGGAGAAGCAACCCACCAGCACAGCTTGAAAAAGAGATTTGGCGGGGCTCCCAGCATTTCCTTGTAATTGGCAGATAATCTACGGACGCCTAAAATAAAATCAAAACCGGAATCAGAGTCTTGTTCAACAAAAAAGATTCTGTTTTAAAGGTAATGTGTGTCCTCAACTCAATGTTGACATAAGCCTAAATATTACTGTGACCACTACTTCTGCTCAGTCAGTCACTTATTCATCGTTCCCCTGCTTAGCAATAGAATGGTTGGTTGAAGAAAGCCTGATCCCAGAGATTATCCCTGAAAATGCTGTCACCATGTTACTTATCAGAGTAAGTTTCTAATTGCTGTGCAGTCATGTGACACTGAAGAGGATATTGACTTGTGATCAGGACACCTATTTTGTGACCTGAAGGAGAGAATTATACGTGGAAATATCCTCACTCAAACTCTGTAAAATCACAAATTCTGAAAACTTTTTCCCCACTCATGGGACATGGGCACCACTGTGGCTTGGAGGGGAACTTGCAGGTGTTCCCATGCATCGGCACCCCTTGTCCTTCTAGATGGAAGTGACGGTAGACTTGTAAGATGTGGTCTAAGAATCTTTCGAATTTTTGCAGTGCATCTTGTAGTACATAACACTGAGGCTGTTTTTTTGACAAGTCTGTAAGACAGCTCTCCCAATTTTGGCACTTCCCACAGTGGAGGACTCTTTAGAACTGATAGGGCTGTTTTTGCCAATGTCATTTTTGGTGGTTAGGTTGGTGCATCCAGTTTAAATTCTTTGTTGAGACTTTCGTAGCAATTGTTACAACTGAGCAGCTTGCGAGGGCATTTGAAAGTCAACCACATTGGGGGTAATGCAGTGGCAAACAGTACAAAGCAGACGCATCTCACTGTCTGAATTGCTATTTCAACCTAGAAAGTGTCTACAAACATTTTATGACATTACAGGAAAATTAGTTAAAGGAGATCACAGAATCATGCAAGAAAATATGTTTTGAGTGAGGGATGCGTATGTAATAATGTGAAATGTGTATATAATAATATGAAATGCATCACAGCTTATTGGTTGAAGACTAATGCTTGTGAGGGAACATAACTGGTAACAATTGGAATGTAGCAACTGTGCAGTGCAACAACCCAGCATCGCACATCTGCACAAATGTTAGAGGCAACACTGCTGAGGATTCAACCATTGACATGGATGGAGAGAATGAGCCAACAGTCAGAAAAGCTTAGAATGTAAGCAAGAGTGATAGAGATGGAGGCTATTTCACAAACTAGGTTGAATGTGGCGATTTACAGACCAATGGACAACTATTTTCTTTAAATTAACTGAGTTGGCTATAGGGTGATTAACCATGTAATCAAAATGTTGCAATAACAAAATTCTGGAAGAAATTGAATATTACCATATCCCTTAATTATCTTTGCCACTTACAAGGTGCTGAACATGCACAACAGATTTTATTTTCCATAAATGGCAGTGCCCTCTTTCCCCTGAAATGAATAATTCATTACATGTTCAACACATATTGTGAGGATCATCCTTGGACTTCAGCATGTGACTGCATTTGTAGAGTAGGAACTAGATGTTTAAAAAAGCTTGTAATTATTTGTCACGTTTCATGATCACTGAGGGTTTCAAGTGCTTTTCGAACCAATCAAGTACGTTTTAAGTAGAATCGCTGCTGAAATGTAGGAAACTCAAAAGTGCAGTTTTATATTTGGGAAGTATTCATTACTGGTTCAAAGTTAATAAAAGGTTCATTTGTAATCTATGTGCAGTCTTTTGCACAGATAACTGGGCTCATCAGTGTTAGTTTACACCATGTCAGATGGAGGAAAGAAACAATGTGGCAAAGAAATGCAAGTGGATGGAGTACAGGATTAAGAGTTAGCTGAAGTAATAGAAGGGGAAGGACTGTCATACGGGTATATAAGGCATAGTAGCAGGCAAATAAATGATGGTGAGACAAAATGAAAATTGTACCATAAAACCAGCAAATGGCCACAACTTCAAAGAAAGCCAGGAACATGAGAGAGACGACAGCTGTGTAATGATCCATCAGTTGGAATACATAAATTCCACCCTTTTAAAACAAAATGCATAAGTTACTTAATTACCTCAAGCTTTACAGAAAGATGAATTCACATTTCCAATTGCAGTTTTAAACATTTAAAAAAAAATACAATATACTAATAGCAGGAAATACTGCAAACACAAAAGTTTGTTGTCATCAAAATCTGAAAAGGGAAATTACTTTCATGTAGATCTGTCCACTTTTTGTTTAGATTTTCAATATTCACTGTTTCTAACTTTTAACCTGTACTGTCAGATAGTGGTGAAGCTTGATAGCCATGTGCCTAGCAACCTATCCACAGGGTCCTTTTTGGGAAGTTAGTGAATGTTGGCATTGCAGCTTCCAGAGGTTTAGCAGAATTTGTCACAAGATCTTCACAAGCCCAATTCCAAGACTGTGCTAAGTGAATACAACTAAGGAAATTCTATCTTTCCTGGAACCAACATGTTGTGTGGTAGGGGAGACCATAAAATGCAAGGGTACTAAGCTGCTCATCACCTGTACTAGTGCTTAACTGGTGACTGAGATCTCTGTTTATAATAACTGACTACCATTGTTTAAACATCAAGGTATTTCTGGCTATTTTACTAGAGTATTAGTTTGCTGGATGAAGATAGATAATAACTGCTGATGTTGATATAGCAGAAGGAATTGAGGATACCTGGGTGATGTTTGGAATTCCAAGTATGAAAGCGATAAAACAAATGAGAAGAACCACAATCTCTTTGCGCTTGAAGAAATAAAGCAGGTTCTTTCCCCAGGCATCCATCAAACTGGTTACCATCACCTCCACCATAGCAAACTACAAGAAGGGAAAGGAGTATATATTAATGAAAAACACAAAATTTAATTTAGAGTCTACTGACTCATTCAGTTCAAGTGTGTCAGTACCAGTCGAAGAGTTACCCATTCAACTCCCAATTTCCAGTTCTGGGTGTGTAGCCTTGACCCCTCTGCAAAAGGATATAGGTCCTTCCTATCCACCCAATCCAGGCCCCTCAGTATCCTAAATGGGCGTGTGGAATGCGCTACCGGCAGTGGTAGTGGAGTCAGGTACCTTTAGAGACTTTTAAGCGACTCTTGGATAGGCACACTGGAGGATAGTAAAATGTAGGGTATGCAGGATAGATTGATCTTAGTAGGATAATAGGTCGGCACAACATCGTGGGCCGAAGGGCCTGTACTGTGCTGTAGTGTTCTATGTTCTATGAAAGAGCTGCGGATGCTGTAAATCAGGAACAAAAACAAAGTTGCTGGAAAAGCTCAGCAGGTCTGGCAGCATCTGTGAAGAAAAAAATCAGAGTTTGTCTGATTTCTGAGGAAGGAAATTCTGAGGGGGGAAAACGTTCTGAGGAAGGGTTACCGGACCTGAAACGTTAACTCTGATTTTTTTTTTCTTCACAGATGCCGCCAGACCTGCTGATCTTTTCCAGCAACTTTGTTTTGTCCCTCATTATCCTACATGCCTCATTTAAGTTTCTCTTCAACTGCTCCATTTCGAAGAAAACAACCCCCATCAATCCAATCTTCTTTTATAGTTAAAATGCTTCAGTCCTGCTAACATTATTGTAAATCCCTCGTGTCCTTTGCTAGTATGCAATCACATCCTTCCTGTAATGCAATTACCATCACTGTAAGCAGTATTCCAGCTGAAACATGACTGGTGCTTTATACACTAAGGCACTAGTTCCCTAATCTAACTTCATCTATTTAGGGAAAGAATCCTGAATGCCTCCTTTAACACCTTGTTAACCCTTCTTTATTTTCTAGGGGCTCTACAGACATGCACTCTAAAGTTCTTCTGTTCTTCAGTATTCTAGCATTTACTGTTTATTTCCTTGCCTTGTTTTCCCTTCTAAAAATGCATTACTCATTTCTTTGGATTCAAATTCCAATTCAATGCCCACCTAACCTATCTATTGATATTGGCTTGCAGTCTAAAGCTTTTCTCCTCATTTATCAACCAGATGGCCAAAATTCTTCTCAGATCCACTAACTTCTTAACCTGCCCCTACATTCAAATCTAGATCATTAACATGCAAGACAAAAGAACTTTGTACTGAGCCCCAATTATCTTTGCTATCTCTGTCACTGAGCCAATTTTGGATTCAACTGTTACTTCCCTTGGATGCCATAGGCATTTACTATTCTGTCAAGTCTACCAAATTGGGTCGAATGAAAAGCATTGCTAAAATCCATAAGACCAAATCAAATGAGCTTGATGCTTCTTCAAAAACCTAATTCAACTGAGTCAAACATAACTAAATCTTAACAAATTTGTGGTAACAGTCTTTGATACATCTATACCTTTCTAAATTTGATTATTAGGAATTTATTTTCTGAAGGACCGTTATAATTTGCTCAAGATTGAGGTTCATAGCGGCCTGTAATTACTTGGTATTTATCTTTATGCAATTTTTTTTAAAAGCAATAATGTTAACAATCCTTTTGGACCACACCTGTAGCCAGGGAAGGTTTAAATCATGTCCAGAGCGTCTGTTGTTTCTTTTCTTGTTTCCCTAGTGGCCTTGGAAACATTTCCTCTAGGATTGGTGATTTATTTACTTTCATGAATGGTAGATCCTTTAATTTTTTTTGCTCACTTTGTTTATCCTATCCAGAGTTTTGCACACCTCTAACTATTTCTGCATCATCCCTCTGTTTTGTGATGACACCTGCAAAGTATTAATTAAGAAACACGCCCACGTCTTGCAGGTTTTTGTATGGTTAGGTATTGGTAAGTGTTGACATTCAAGGTGACCTTTGTTCACAAATTACTGAAGCTCACATTTAGGTGTAGCAAAAATTAAGAAAGCAAATGGTATATTAACCTTTTTTAATCTCAAGACAATGAGTACGTGTGCAATAAAGGTACCTTGTTGTAATTATATAGAGTCTTGCTGAGACCACACCCTATGTACTGTATAAAGTTTTTTTTATCTCATTACCTAACAAATACACATTAGAGGAAGTGCAACAGAGGTTCACTAGTTTAATTCCTGGGATGCCAGGACTGCCCTAAGAGAAGATTGAGGAGACTTGTGCCAGTATTGTCTGGAGTTTTGAAAAATGAGAAGTTGTCTCATTAAAACTTACTTAGTTCTTAACAGGGATAGATAGGCTAGATGCAAGAAGTATGTTTCCCTGGCTTGGGGACTTGCTGGTGACCCAAGCATCAGTAGGAGAGTAAATTATGAAGAGGACATAGAGAGTCTGCAAAAGTACATGGAAAGGTTAAATCAGTGGGCAAAAATTTGGCAGGTGAGGAATATAATGTGGGAAAATGTCAACTTATCTATTTTGGCAGGAAGAATAGAAAAGCATAAGATGATTTAAATGGCAAGATCATGTAGAACTTGATGTATAGAGAAATCTTGGTGTCATGTGAATGATTTTATTTTATTGTCACATCTCACAGTAAAAAGTGTTTTGTCACCATAATCCAGCACCATTTTGGGGTACAGTAAGAATAAAAAGAAATTACTTAAATTAGAGTCCATCTTCTGTCCAAATTGGGGTTTCAAGCACAGTTTCAGGTATTCCAGTGACTTAGTGTCAAGAGGGTGTCTTGATGCACGAATCACAACAGGCTAGTACGTAGGCAAAGCAAGTGATTAGAATGGCAGACAGAGTGCTGTTGTTTAGTGTAAGGGGGTTGGAATGTAAGAGCAGGAAAGATTTCCTATACTTATACAGGGCATTGACAAGATCACATTTGGAGTACTGTGTACAATTTTGGTTTCCTTATTTAAGAAGGGGTATAATTCCATTAGAAGCAATGCAGAGGTTCACCTGGCTAATTTCTAGGATGAACAGGTTATGAGGGAAGGTTGGACACGTTGGGCCTATATTCACTGGCGTTTAGACGAATGAAAGGTGATCTGATTGAAAAGTGTAAGATGACGAAGGACCATGACAGGTACAGAAAGAATCTTTCTCTTGCGGAAGAGACTAGAGCAAGGAGGCACAATTTTAAAATAAGGGGTGTCCTGCTTAAGGTGGATAAGGAGAATATCTCTTGAAGTTGTTAGTCTATGGAATTTGTTTTCCAAGGGAGCAGTGGAGGCAATCAGCCACCTATCTGCTATACCCTCTCTCTCTCTCCCTTGTCAGAGTTGAGGCTATAATCAAATGATCTTATGACCTTTAAAAGATCTATGATCTTTTCAATCGGTCTAAATTCTTAACAGGGATAGATGCAGGAAGCTTGTTTTCATGGGTTGGGTG
Source organism: Rhincodon typus (assembly GCF_021869965.1). Classification (NCBI taxonomy): domain Eukaryota; kingdom Metazoa; phylum Chordata; class Chondrichthyes; order Orectolobiformes; family Rhincodontidae; genus Rhincodon; species Rhincodon typus. Next base: position 34,118,358 of record NC_063355.1, read on the forward strand.
CCTAGAACCAGGGACATAGTCTCAGAATTCATATGTCTATTTGCATTCTTGCTTTGCCAATGATCACAAAATCTGGCCTTTTTTTCTGATGTAACTGAATTGCTTCTGTAACTCATACTGCAGAGAATTACAAGTCCTTCAGACATTGTCTAATTGCAGTCTCAAAGTTGTTATCTTCTTGGCTTTTCTTGCATTGGTTGTACAGTTCTGAGTCTTTCTATCAGCTGTCTGATCATTATTGGTTCCTCACCTGGCTATCCACACCTAAGCAGAGAAGCATGAAGAAGAACAATGAAGCCCACATCGGTGCAAGGGGCATGGTGACAAACGCTTCTGGGTAAACAACGTACACCAGTCCTGGGCCTGAGTAAGGGAATGAGACAATCAGAAGATATTAGAAAAATGTACAACAGATATTAACCAATATATGACTACTAGCTCTTCTGATATTCCTCATTTCAGCCCCAAAATGAGCTGGTTCAACAAAGAAAGCAAGTCTGTGCTGCTCTGGAGTCAACTGGGTAAAAGGAGGACAGCAACTCCATGGGTTTTCCTCAGAGTTAGTTGTTCAGGTTGAATTGACATACAAATGCTAACCACACTGTCAATGTCTTGGACTGCATCCAAGTGATTAAACATTTCCTAGTTTATGGACCTTTTTTGTTAAAACTATCATTTGAAGGCTTTCTTTTTACATCATTCAGGAAATGGCACAAATCACCAATTAACTACTGCTGTATAAAGCATATTTTACTTTAACGCACTTCTAATTGGATCAGAAGAATGGGAATAATTGCAATTTCAGTGCTCACTAGGGAGCTTCACTGAGTGTTTAAAGGGTGTACCCAAATGCCCTAGATTGCTGAAAAGGAAACCTACCATCAGTGGCGATGTCTTCAACAGGCAGGTTATACTGGTGGCTCATGTATCCAATTGCAGAGAAAACTACAAATCCTGCAAAAATACTTGTAGCTGAGTTTGTTACTGCAACAATGAGTGTATCTCTGAGAAAAGGGAAAAACCATAAAGATTTGTAAATATTACAGTTTGAAAATCTTCACTTAAACAATAATTTGATATCCAGTTCCAGAATAAATGTGCTAACCCCGTTCTGCATGATTGGCATATTTTCAAGTCACAGGGTTGGTATACACAAATTTGGGCAAGTGTAATTAGGCCTTAGGTTAGGACATAATTTCAGGGAGGAAAAACAGAATATGAATTGATACTTCATGACTGGGGAAAAATATAGATTTTGGTTCAAAATATTCCCTTTTATCCTTCCTCTCCTTAAAGTAAGGGAGAAATTCATTTGGACACTTCAACAAAATGTCGATTTTAAACAGAACATTTATTCATCAAATGATGTTGAAATATTAATAAATGTGATTTTAAGGGAGTAAGAAACTTTTGCTCCAGATCCAAATTACTGATTTTTGAGGTTGACAACATACCTAGTTGTACTATATACATCACAGAAGATGCCCATAGCCTATGCCCCTACAGTCAGCAAGCTAAACATATCAAAAATTTTATCACTGAATCCTAAGAACTTCAATTTATGTAACAGCTTTCAGGACATCCCAAAACACTTAAGAATCCAAATGTTTCAAATTTAATTAGGTTTAAGGGGTAAATGATGAGAGGATGATCTCCCTTGTGGGAGAGACTAAGACCAGAGGGCACAGTCTCAAAATAAATGGGTGCCATTTAAGACTTGGATGAGGAGGAATCTCTTGGATGTTTGCGAGTCTTTGGAACTCCTTGCCACAGAGAGTTGTGGTACAGAGACCTTGTATTTGTTTACGATAAATAGATTCTTGATCAGTAAGAGAATTAAGAGTTGTGGGGAAAGTGCAGGAAAGTGGTTGTGAAGAATGTCAGATTAGCCACAATCCTATTGAATGCCTGAGGAGGCTGAACGGCCTGGTTGTGTTCCTACTACTTATGGTTTTTTGGTCTTGAGTACATTTTGAAGGGTGTCCCTGTTGTAATGTTGGGGTGAGAAATGGGGGAAATGTGGGGTGAAACAGCAGTCCCAAGATTCAAATTATTGCAAAGAATAATCTCTAGTATGAATTTTGAGGGGAAAACTAGAATTTCATTGTGGGAGCTGCATCTCATGAAGAATATACTGACCTGAAAGGCTTGCAGCATAGATTCACCCAAACACCACGAGGGCTGAAATAGTTAAATTGAGGACAGATGGTCCAGGCTGTGTTTGTATTCCCCAGAGTATAAAAGATGAAGGATTTCCTCAGGGTAATGTCCAACTTTTTCAGCTGCTTCAATGGCCTTCCATAGATTCTCACAGTACAGAAAAGACCCTTCAGCCCATCAAGTCTGCACCAACGTAACTGCCACTAAAAGTGCACAAATCCCAATGTCCTGCACTTGTCCCATATCCTTAGATATTATGATATTTGAAGCAGTCCTCCAATTTTTTTTTAAAAGGTCGTAAGGTTTCTGGCCTCCACCACCTTCCCAGGCAGTGCATTCCAGATTCCCACCACTTGCTGAGTGAGAAAGTTTATTCCCAAATCCCCTCTGAATCTCCTGCTCCTTACCCTAAAACTATGCCCTCCTGCGATTGACCCCTCAACCAAGGGAACAGTTGCTCTCTATTCACCCTGTCCACACCTCTCATTATCTTTGACACCTCAATCATGTCCCCCCTCATCATCTCTGCTCTAAAGAAAACAATCCAAGCCTATCTAGTCTCTCCTTTTATGGCTCAATATTTCCACCTCAGGCAACATCCTGGTGAACCTTCTCTGTACCCCCTCTAGGGCTATCACATCCTTCCTGTAGTGAGGTGCCAGAAATGCACACAGTTCTCCAGCTGTGGCCTGACCAACACTCTATAAATCCAACATTACCTCCTTGCTCTTGTACTCTGTGCCACGACTGATGAAAGCAAGTGTCCTATATGCTGCCTAAACTAGCCTAGTAACGTGTTCTGCTGACTTCAGGAATCTGTGAATAATTACCCCAAGATCCCTCTGTTCCTCTAAGCTACCTAGTGTCCTGCAATTCATTTTAAATACTCCCTCATCTTGTTTCTTCTTCCAAAGTGTATCACCTCGCACTTATTAGGGTTAAATACCATCTGCCACTAGTCTGCCCATCTGATCAACTCATCTATATTACCTGCAACCATCTTTTTTGCTGTTAACTGCTCTATCAATCTTGGTGTTGCCTGCTAATTCGCTTAACATCCTCCTCACATTTTCATCTATATCATTTTGTGTATATAACAAACAATAATGGTCCCAGTACTGATCCTTGTGGCACACCAGCCTCCAGTCATTCGAACAACTTTCCAACTGTACCCTTTGTGCCCTATTAATAAGCCAGTTTCTGATCCATCTCACCAAGTTTCCCTCTAATTCCATATGCCTAACCTTCTCAATCAGTTTCCCAAGTGGGACCTTGTCAAAAGCTTTGCTAAAATCCATATAAACTACATCAACTGAACCTCCCTCATCCACATACTTGGTCACATTTTCAAAAAATTCTAACAAATTCCTCTGTCAGAGGGAAGTCATGCCTAAGTCATGCTGACTATGCCTAATTAACGTATGCCTTTCCAAGTGGGTATTAAATTGCTCCTTCAGAATTTTCTCCAATAGTTTCCCTATCACTGATGTGAGACTCAGCAGGCTTGGGCTGACAAGTGGCAAAGTTAACATTCATGCCACACAAATGCCAGGCAATAACCGTGTCCACTAAAAGACCGTGTCAGCTAACCACTGACCATTAACATTCAGTGGTGTTACCATCACTGAATCCTCCACTATCAACATCCTTGGGGTTACCATTGACCAGAAACCCTACTGGACTCACCATATAGATAAAGTGGCTACAACAGCAGGTCAGATGCTAGGAATACTGCAGCGAGTAATTCACCTCCTAACTCCCCAAAGCCTGTCCACCATCTACACGGTACATGTCAGCAGTGTGATAGAATACTCCCCACTTGGCTGGATGGTTGCAGCTCCAATAACACTAAGAAGCTTGACACCATCCAGGACAAAACAGCCCAGTTGATTGGAACTGCATCCAGAAGCATCCATTCCCTCCAACACCAACGCTCAGTAGCAACAGTGAAAGTGCACTGCAGAAATTGACCCAGGCCCCTTAGACAGCACCTTACAACCCACAATCATTTCCATCTACAAAGACAAGGGCAGCAAATATATGGAAACACAACCAAATGAAAATTCCCTTCATCCTGCCTTGGAAATTTATCACTGTTGCTGGGTCAAAATCCTGGAATTTCCTCCGGAAGGAAATTGTGGGTCAGCCTACAGCATGTGGACTACAGTGTTTCAAGAAGACCACTCATCACCACTTTCTCAAAGGCAGCTAGAGACAGGCAATGAAAGCTGGCCAGCCAACATCACCCAGTGGGTGAAATTTTTAAAAAAAAGTTACTAAGTTGATTGAAAATCTGAGGTAGATAGAGAAACTATTTACTCTTGCGTGGAAATCCAGAACAATGGAACATAATCTTAAAATTGTACTTAGGCTGTTTAGAAGGTGATGTCTGGAAGCACATCTTCATACAAAGGGTCAAATTTAATTTGATTTAAAACATAACTGAATCCAGAATCCTTTTTTTGTCAAGAAGAAAATCTGATTTGAAAAATTAGAAACACCTGGCTCATTTTTTAAAATTCAGATTGGAGGTAGAGTTACTTTAAATCTCAGTAGTCATTAACTACTTGGTCCAAGCAATCATTGTTTATGCTATTCTTTCATGAGATGACAGCATTGCTGAAAGGACCAGTATTTGTTGCTTATCTCTTATGCACTTTTGTAAATTCCACATAAACATGAAACTTAAAGGTTGCTTTTCCCTCCATGTTGTTGTGTAATGAGGTCTGACAGTGTCACCCAATCCAGGCCCCTCAGTATCCTAAATGGGCGTGTGGAATGCGCTACCGGCAGTGGTAGTGGAGTCAGCTACCTTTAGAGACTTTTAAGCGACTCTTGGATAGGCACACTGGAGGATAGTAAAATGTAGGGTATGCAGGATAGATTGATCTTAGTAGGATAATAGGTCGGCACAACATCGTGGGCCGAAGGGCCTGTACTGTGCTGTAGTGTTCTATGTTCTATGCTCGCAACTCTCAATGCTTTCCTTCTTCAAAACTAAGGCAGAAATTAAACTCTTACTTGAGTACGTTGTTATTGAATTTGTTGTAACTGGCCATAGATATCATGGTGCCAAAGCCGATTCCAATGGAGTTAAAAATCTGTGCAGCAGCATTCACCCATACCTATAAGAATTCACAAGTTTGAAATTAAGACATTCAAAAGACTCACTTGCCTTGTAATCTGCAGAAATTATGCATATGTCACAAATCACTAGCAAAATACTTTGGATGTTGGAAATACACTGCCATAACTATGCACAGCATTGGTGAGACTGCATGAATACACTACATACAGTGTATTACACTACATACATCTTTGGAATTCTTTACTTAACAGAGCAGTGGATTCAGGGTCACTGAATATATTTAAGTCCAAGTTAGACAGATTTTTGGTCAACAAAGGTGTGAAAAACAGGCAAAAAAGTGGACTTGAAACAATGATCAAGATTAGCCATGCTGATTCTAAGCAATGGGCATGCTTGAAAAAGCCAAATAGCCTACTTATGCTCCTATTTCTTATGTTCTCATAGTTCAGGCAACATCTGTGGGGAGAGACAGAAACAGTTTAGTGATTCAGGCTGATGACATTTTGTGAGATCATCATTACCTTTTAAACCTTAACTTTGATTCTCTCTTCCCACACAGCTGCTGCATGACTTGCTGAGCAGTTTCACTGAAAGGTCACAAATCCATCTCTGTTCAGAGACAAATTTCATTTTCCATTGCTTTAATTCACAGGAATTAGTGCCTATGGTATCCAAATTAGAATTTTGGGCTATTCTATAGGAAATAATTTACATTTGTTTGTACCTTGGCTCGTTTATTTTACTATTTTTCTACTGAGTTCTTTATTTCACAATTGGTTGTTTCTGATCCTTCAAGTTCTTTTTTTCCTCACTCAGAAAATGAGGCAAACTTTCAGAAAGTGCTGTCATTGATGGCGACAATCAATCTAAAGGTTCTTTTAGCAAATATGCAGCAATATATTCAGCAATGTTACTTTACCAAATCTCATGCCTGGGTATTTTCCCCTATCAGTTTCACAAAGATTCTCAACCAACTGAACCATGGGTACAACCTCATTTTTCTTTTTGGGGAGGGTTCTAAGGAAATAATTTTCTTAAGCGATATGCAGCAAAAGTTTCAGATTTATTCATATTTTCAAAAGGTATGGGTTCTCTGATCTTCTGTTTTTCACTCCATAATTATCAAGAACATTGTCTGTATGCTAGTGGCTAACAACATTTAACATGCGTCATAATACTTAGTGATCATAATGTTCCTGGTCTTTATTTTGTTACTGCATTGAGGATTTTTTTTTTTTTTTTATTCATTAACAGGATGAGGGCATTGCTGGCTAAGCAGCATTTATTGCCCATCCTTTATTGCCAGTTCAGAGTCAACCACATTGTGGGTCTGGAGTCACATGTAGGCCAGTCCAGGTAAGGATGGCATTTTCCTTCCCTAAAGGACATTAGTGAACCAGATGGGTTTTTCCAACAATGGACAATGGATTCACAGTCATCATCAGATCCTTAATTCCAGATATTATTGAATTCAAATTCCACCAACTGCCGTGGCGGGAGTCAAACTCGGGTCCCCAGAATGTTATATGGGTCTCTGGAATAACAGTCCGGTGATAATACCACTTATCCAAATGTCTTTTAAAATGTTGCAACTGTACCGGCATCTACCATTTCCTCTGACATGTCATTCCATATATGAACCACTCCGTGTGGAAAAAGTTGACTCTCAGGGCCTTTTTTGTAAACCTTTTTCTCCTCTCGCTCCTTTCAAAATATGCCCCCTAGTTTTGAACTACCCCCCCCCCAGCGAAAAGACCCTTGCTATTCACCTTATCTATGCCCCTCCTGATTTTATAAACCTCTATAAGGTTACCCCTCAACCTCCTACGCTCCAGTGAAAATTTTTTTATTAATATTTGATAGATTTTAAATAGAACAATATAACATTCTTTTAATATTGGAATAAAATTCTCACAGACTTTTCCCCTCTTAAAAAGGCACAGCTCCAAGTATGATCAAAATCAAAGTTAATCAAAATTTTAAATTAGCTTGTATAGTGATCAGCGCTGTTCAGTCAGGATGACAGCATTATAGCATTTGCTTTCTTTTGCTTTTACATAATCTAATTTTCCAGAACACTCAACTCACTTTATTCAAATCCCTTTTAATAAATCCAGACTTTTACTGAAGTATTGTTGCTATCATTTTAACGATGGAGACATGGTCCAAATCAGATTAGAAACTACTTCTCCCTATTTCTCTATGGAAAATAATGTTAAATTGTAAACTTCTTCAAATAGATGGAGATGGGTGTCCATCTACTTTAGATATTAATATACACAAAAAAATTTAGCTTTTACTTCAAAATGACAGCAAGTAACTGGATAGCTGCCCTTAATGCTTACACCTTCTCACCACCCTCGGAACCCACACAAAACACAGAAACTGTCCTCTCCATTACCTGGACTTCCAGTAGCTTGTTCCATATGGGTGTGAGGAAGAAGAGGATTCCAGCCTTGGCACCTGGTAGTTGCACATTATTGATCAGAAGTATTATCAAGATGAGGTATGGAAAAATGGCTGTAAAATACACCACCTGGGAAGGCAGAGTAAGAGTTTAATGGTGTAGAAATAAGTTCCAAAATAAGATTAGATTCCCATTTTAAACAGATGGAAACACTCAGCTTCTTAGTGTTTTTGCTGAATTAGTTCTCACCAATTTTCAAGATTCAGGTGCCATTACAATGTTTTTTGATTTATCCATTACCATCAATCGATGCCAATGATCTTTCCCCTACATCCAGAACTACTAATTGTCACTCTTCCAAACAGTAGGTGGCAACTGACAGTCAGCTGCAATTCCCCAGAAGAGTGAGAGAGGAGAAAAATCTTAATTTCCTCTCCCAGTGGATGAGTTTGGGTAAAAGCACACCCAGGCTTTGGGTCCAATTCTCAGTCTGAGCTGATTCATCTGCTTGTTTTTAATGTAGCAACAGGAGAAGGCACCTCTGAATCTGTGCACCAGTAGCAGCAAGGCATGGCAACCAATGTTATTGCTTCCAAATGTCTCCTTCCATCCCAGCATGAAAGATCTTCAGATATGGGCGAGTAACCTTTGTTACAATGCAAGGCATTTCTCTGATATCAGGAAAAATTCCAAGAATTGCAGGGGAAGGATAACATGTTGGGGTTAAATACTTTACGCAGAATTGTAGAACATTCATTAGTTGAAAGCTCAGGACAATAATCTCTGTCCTCTGGCTGATAATTATCTTTTCTGCTACCATGTGCATCCCTGGGACAGGGTATCCCTGCAGGGATTTTTGCTAATGCTGTTGAGTAGGTTTAAATTAACTTATCAGGGAATGTGAACTGGGAGGTAACTCAAACTAGAAAGAAGTGAAGTTGGTAACAAGAAATCAAAAGACACAAGGTAAACCAAAAGTTAGAAGCAAAGTTACGCATTGAGTATGCCTCCAAAAGCAGAATGATATAAAACCAACGAAGTTGAGTGCATACCACCTGAATGCATACAGCATTCATGACAAGTTAGATGATCTAAAGTCACAAATTGAGATAAATGGATACAATCTAATTGCCATTACAAAAACAAGGCTGCATAGTGACCTGGACTGGGAACAGAATATTCAAAGATATGACCATTATGAAAGAGGTTGTCAATTGGATACAAAATTGACTTGACCGTAGGAGACTGAAGGTGGTGGTGATGGGTTGTTTCTCGAGCTGGAGGCCTGTGACCAGTGTTGTTCTACAGGGATTGATGTTGGGTCTATTGTTGTTTGTCATTTGTACAAAAGATCTGGATGAGAATTTAGAAGGCATAGTTAGTAAGTTTGCAGATGAAACAAAAATTGGTGGTATAGTCAACAGTGAAGAAGGTTATCTAAGATTACAAAGGCATCTGGAACAATTGGGCCAATGGGCTGAGCAGCAACAGATGGAATTTAATTTGGATAAATGTGAGGTATTGCATTTTGGTAAAGCAAGCAGAGGCTGGACTTATACAGTTAATGTTAGGCACCTAGGTAGTGCTGTTGAACAGAAAGACCTAGGGGTTCAGGTACACAGTTCTTTGAAAGTTGTGTCACAGGTAGACAGGGTGGTTAAGAAGGCGTTAGGCATGCTGGCCTTCAATGCTCAGACTATTGATATAGGAATTGGGTCATGTTGCGGTTGTACAGTATGTTTTGTAAGGTCTCTTCTGGAGTATTGTCTACAGTTCTTGTTACCCTGCTATAGGAAGGACATTGTTAATTTGGAGATGGTTCATAAAAAATTACCAGGAATTTTCCAGGACTGGAGTGTTTGAGTTACAGGGAGAGTCTGCATTGGCTGGGAGGTTAAGGGGTGACCTTGTAGTGGTTTATAAAATCATGAGGGGCATAGATAAGGTGGATAATAAAGGTCTTTTCCCTGGGGTGGGGGCGTTCAAATCTAGAGGACATATTTTTAAGGTGAGAGGAGGAAGATTTAAAAGGGACCAAGGGACAACTTTTTTCACACAGTGGTTCATGTATGGAATGAAATGTCAGAGGAAGTGGTAGATTCAGGTACAGTTAGAACATTTTAAAAGACATTTGGACACGGGTACGTGAATAGGAAATGTTTAGAGAGATATGAGCCAAACATAGCAAGTGGGACCAGTTTAGTTCAGGAAACTTGATTGGCATGGATGAGTTGGACTGAAGGGTCTGTTTCCGTACTGTATGACTCGGTGATTCTATGACCGAGGGGATTAAAAAGCTAAAATGCTGAGCATGCTGGAAATCTGAAACAAACTCTAGAATGCTAGAGAAGCTCAGCAAGTCTGACAGTATCTGTGGAAAGAGAAACAGATTTAATGTTTCAAGTCCAGTATGACTCTTCTTCAGAATGCAGGAAAGGAAATGGAGTTGCGTTGATAATAGGGGATGGGATCATCACATTAGTAAGGGAGGATCTTTGATCAGAAGAACAATATGTGGAATCTGTTTGGGTGCAGCTGAGTAACAGCAAGTAGAGGAGATATTCATTGTAGTTATTTATAGGCCACCAAATTACAGTTGTAGTACATGAGATGAGAGAAATATGAATCATATGCAACAATAACCAGAGGTGATCTTAATCTGCACAAACTAAATCTGAGCATGAAACCTGTGGAGGAGCTTCTGGAGTGTATTAAGGATGATTTTCTACAGCAATATTTTGAGAAGCCAACAACAGGATGTACAATTTTAGATTTGGTATTATGTAATTGAAAAGTGCTAATTAACAATTCTTGTTGTAAAAGAACATTTACAGATGAGTGACCACAATATGACGACAGACTTTTATATTATGCTGGAAAGTTAGATAATTCATTCTGAAGCAAGGGTTTTAAATGTAAATAAGGGAAATTATGTACATATGAGGCACACATTGGGTGAGGTGGTTTGGGAAAATAAATTGAAAGCTATGACTTACATAGGCAATTATTAGTCTTTAAAAAACTATTGAATGACTTGCAGATATACATTCCTGCATGGATTAATGATTGACTAACAGACAGAAATTGGATAGGCTTAGTGAGTGGGCATGAGCATGTGGGAAAAAATGTGAGTTTATCTATTATGGTAGGAACAGAAGTACAGGATACTTCTTAAAGAGCAAGAGGTTTGAAAATCTAGATGTAAAAAGTAACCTAGGTATCCTTGTTGATATGTCATTGAAGGCTAACATGCAGGTGCAGCAACTATTAGAAGGCTAATGGAATGTTAACCTTTATTGCAAGAGGATTTGAGTACAGGAGCAGTGAAGTCTTGCTTCAACACTATAAAGCTTGGTTAGACTGCACCTGAAGCATTGTGGACACTGTCATTTTCTTTATCTTGTGTTAAAGGGAGAGCAACAAAGGTTATTCCTGGCACAGTGTGACTGACCAATGAAGAGAGATCCAGCAAACCGGGTTTGTACGCTCTAGACTTTCAAAGCATGAGAAGTGATCTCATTGAAACTTACAATATACTTAAAAGGGATAGGCAGGGTAAGTGCAGGTAAGATATTTCCCCTGTTTGGAAAGACTAGATTCAGGGGGTACAAATTCAAAATAGGAAGGATGTCACTTAGGTCTGAGATTAAGAAAAAATTCTTTATTCAAAAGGTTTTGAATCCATGGGCTGTGGAATATCAACCTTTATTTAATATAGAGGTTAATAGATTTTTGACTCTGAATGGCATACAGAGTTATGGGGATGGGGTGGGTAAAATGCACTGAAGTGTTTGAATAGCCAACACTAATGCATAGTGGGGCAAATTTGACAGGCTCAATCACAATGCCTCTGTTAATATATTATGTACAGGGTGATAGTGAAAATCCTTCCTTTCCTCTCTCCCATCTGATGAGCGGAGAATGGAAAAAGCAGGAAAGAAAAGTGCAGCCTTATGAGGTAAACAAGTGGGGGGAAATTAAAACATTTCTTGTAACATTAGTGGATGCACATCTTCCTGCAGGAAACAAATTTCTTCTGGACTGTCCCACTAAGTTTTGTTTTAATCTACCTTCTGCAATCTCTTTATAAAATTGGAATAGAATGATTCCTACTGGGAAGTCTGCGTCCAAAGTCCACAGAATTGACTAAATTTGCAGTAAAACCTGACAGAACCTTCAGAATTAACTAAACTAATTAAATATCAGTTGTTAAGTAAAACCAACCTTCATTTTCAGCATATAACATTGCCTCCTAACGTAGCATCTACTTCAGGGACACTACTACACTGTTAATGCCAACATTTATTTTTCTGTACATTTTAAAAATAGGATGGCAAGTTGGCACAAACCACTACATCCAAATTAATCCCAGGCTCTTTTCAGGTATTAGAAGATTTGGCACTGTGTATAATATTTTATACAGTTTAGCTTTCCAAAGTAGGCAAAAATCAAAACTAGTCAAGCAAAATACTTGTCTGTGATGTTCCTCTAAGTACACATTTCCTAATTCTCACCTTTCCGGTTGATTTAACTCCTTTGAATATACAGAAATATACAATGATCCAAGCTAATAGGAGTAGACCAAACAATTCCCAGCGAATGCTGCCAATCTCTTCAATCCCTCTACTCATCTGCAACAACCTGTAACTGTACAAAAAAAGTAAATTTGCAGGCTTTATTTAAACCGCAGATTTTTTAGTTCTAGAATATTTCTCACTTTGATAATGAATTAGTACTCATGTAGGCAGACAACGGTCATACAGAAATGGCTGTCTGCCCATAATTCACCATGAAGTACCTTTCTTGATGGTGTTGACAGGGTACAAGCAAAGTTAAAGTTACACTCAGTCTACCCATTTCACATATTTAGAAGTAAAATCATTGAAGAGTCACAATGAATATCAGGGTACATGTGGAAAATGTCCAATGCGAAAGGAACTCATTAAGGATAATCTGGTGTTTGCCCAACTGCCTGGCTGAGTTTGGTAAATGGCATGAAGGGATCAGAATCATTTAAAACAAGAATCGCTGCAGTCCATTTCACACTGGAGTGTGTTTTACTCATTCACAAGATGTAGGGATCACTGACTAAGACACCGTTTATTGCCTGTCCCTAACTGCCCTCAAGGAGGTGGTGAGCTGCCTTTTTGAACCACTGCAGTTCATGAAGACTAAGTACACCCACAGTACTATTACTGAAGGAGTCACGGGATTCTGACCCAGTGACACTGAATGAACAGCAATGTAACTTCAAGTCAGGATGATGTGAGATTTGGGTTGGGAATCTGCAGCTGTTGGTGTTCCCATGTATTTAGTGTCCCTGTTCTTGTTGTGGGTAGAGGTTGCAGGTTGGGAAGGTACTGTTGTTGAGCCTTGGTGAGTCTTTATAGTGCATCCTGTAGATGGTAGACTCTGTGCATCACTGGGGCAGCATGGTGGCTCAGTGGTTAGCACTGCTGCCTCAATACCAGGGACCTGGGTTCAATTCCAGCCTCGGGCAACTGTCTGGGTGGAGTTTGCACGTTCACCCTGGGTCTGCGTGGGTTTGCTCCAGTTTTGTCCCACAGACCAAAGATGTCCAGGTTAGGTGGATTGGCTATGCTAAATTGCCCGTAGTGTCTAGGATAGGGGGTGGGTCCGGGTGGGAGGGTCGGTATAGACTCGCTGGGCCGAATTGCCTGTTTCCACACTGAAGGGATTCTATGATCACTGGTGAAGGGAATGAATGTCAATGATGTTAGACGGGGGCTAATTAAGGGAGCTGCTTTGTTCTGGTGTTGAGCTTTTTGAGTGTTGTTGGATTTGCACTCATCTAGATGAAGTTTTTTTTCTCCCCCAGGTGAAGGTTCACCTTTTGCATGGGTTCAGAGTTCATTATTGAGAACATTGAACTGCAATTTTCTACTTCTTTCATATATTAGCATGATATAGGTTGCAGCAAGGGATGACTGACTATTATACACCGTTAAGTACAGTAATGCTGTAACTGCAAGCAGTACTTGGACAAATTGCAGCTGGACACTAATGAACAAATTCCCTCATCTTCTTGTAGCCTAAAGCATACAATATTCACAGTTCAGAAAACATTTTACAGTCCTAACTTTTGAGTAATGGGTTGTGAATTCAAGTACAAAGCCAAAAACTTGAGCAGACAAATCTAGGCTGACTGACAGGATGTTGCAATGTCAAAGAGTTGTCTTTTGAATGAGCTATTGTACTGATGCCCTTTAGGCCCTCTCAAATAGACATAAAAGGCCGTTGCTACTATTTGAAAAACAGGAAGATAACTCTGTCCAATATCCTGGCCAAGATTTACCCCTCTATATCAATAAAAATAGACTTTTGTCATAATTATATTACTGTTTACATGAATTTCCTACGTATAAAGTATGGGTTGTGTTTCATTGCAACTGTGATGATATTCCAAAAGTTCTTCATTGTGTAAAGTGCTTTGGACATAATGAGGTAGGGAAAGGCACTATATAAATGCAAGTCTTTCTTTCAAGGGTCACGCCATATAAAACATTCAACAATACTGTCTGAGAGGACATTTTGCTGTTAGAACCGGCGTAAAAATTGTTACCGGTATCCCAGATTGTCTGAAATAATGAAAAATTGCAAAATGCAGCTGCATTGGTTTGCATTCTTAGCCTTCACTAGTGCTGATGCTTCAACAGTGATTTCAACTGAACTGGGTCCAGGAGCATGAGGAATATTACAACTTTCCTGTTTAGTTTTTAATTTTGTAACTGGATACCTTGCAAATCTTCAACATGCAAATGCCCTACAACTCCACTCTCCAGGCAGCCAGGGAATGATAAAGTTAGCATAAGATCTGTTGTCAGGAATCACCATCATATATACCTGTAATTGAGGCTAATGATTGAACAGCATAAATTTTTAGAGGTTAGGTCATTCTTGAACCTGACTGAATTGTTAATGACTAAAATAGTGCCTATGGATGTGATTTATATGAATGAGATAAACTCGTATTTTTTTAAAAAAATCCCTAACTAAAGCTGAAGCTCACGGAACAGGCAATATTGACCTGATTAGCAAAGTGTGGCAGGAGACAGAATATGTAATAGGCAGGTACTCTAACTGGCAGGGTGGGAGTTACTGTGTCCTGCGAGGATTTGTGTTGGGACTTAACTATTCATTGTATTTATTGATTAGGTGTTAGGATTGAGAGCCAGACATCTAAATTTGCCAATGACACAAAGGCAGGTACCAATGTAAACAACGTAAATAAAAGCATAAAGTTACCAATAAAATTAATAGATTCAGCAAATGGTAATTGGGAAAACTGTGCTAAATTGATTTGAGAGTACGAAACTGGTAGGTGGTCCACTTTGGACCTAAAAAGGATGGCACAGGATACTTTCCAAATGATGTAATATGACAAACAGTGTAGGTCCAAAGAAACTTGATGGGCCATGCACATTGACCATTAAAATATCATAATACACCTACAAAAGTGATTAAAAAGGCTATGTATCCAAGGCACTAACCTTAGTTGCAGGTTCAGCGAGATTTTAAAAAAAAAAGTTGTGGGAAAATGTCTGAACAGATATATGCCAAACATGACCTGTTTGGTATCCATAATCCAGACCATCAGAATTGCTCCTTCAGCAGGCCTACTGGTTCTTTAAATGGACCACACTATTGTGAGCTTAGAATTTTTTTCCCCAAATAAAATAGTTATGAACAATAAGGGAAGGGAATCTACTTTTCTTTTCAGTACATTCCCCTGCTGTACTCACTCAAAAAATTGTTGACTGGCAGATCGAAGGTGAGTGGCATTCCCAGGAAATCCATTAGTGCAATTCTCCACAATGTTCCATGTGTTATTACAGCTTTGCCAAGGAAGTGATGATCCAAATGAGTTGAACAGGTAGTATAGAGCCCAGGTGATAATAACATTGTAATAAGTACAGAGCAAGAATGAAATCACAACCGTTGCTGCGCCGACACCTGCACAGCACCAAAGAAAGGGCCATTAACCAAGAACTATACAATTATTACCTGTATGTTTAACTGACACAAAGTCAGTGTGAAGCTCCAAAACGAAACCTGGTTGATGGATGAAACATCAACAGTCAATCCTAATTAACCATTTGAGGACTGTAGCAGCAGTTCTACATCAAAATGTTGTAATGGGGAAAGCATTGTAGGAAATATAGTCTCCAAATAAAATAATCGATTTCTCTGTGGCATCCCCCGCTAATTTCCCCTTGAAAAAAGAGATAATGAAGGAATTAGGAAACATTTTTTTTGAAACCTTGAGTGGCTGTTCTTTGCAATGCTCAATTCAGTTATAGCCAAGGTGAATAGATAGGGTGGTTAGTCATAGACGCTTGAGTTGGGAGAAGGGCCAAGTGTTCTACCCCTACATTGAAAATTCACTGCTTAGGTCATTGGTACCTCGTGGGTATGAATGCTGCTCCAGTTCCATTGTGGATTCAGACCAATTCAGATCTTCTTTAGAAGATGAAATATTCATTGCATTATGCACAAATTTGGCTAAATCTAAAACATCCTACAACAGTTACCACCAATCATCGAAGACTCGGAATGACGGCTACCCCCAATTCATGGGTGCATTTCATTTCAACAAACTTGCCCTGAACAAGATTAGGTTCCTTCTTCAGATAGTTCAATTTGCAAAGTCAGCCAGAATAGAGTTGCAGCCTCAAGTTAATTCTTAAGATGTAGACATTGCTGGAAAGGCATACACTTATTGCCTATGCCCAGATGCCCTCCAGGTGAGATTTCTTTTTGAATTGCAACTGTGAGGTTCTAGTGCTCCATATTTTGACCCAGAAATGAAGAAGGAATGGAGATATCATCCTGACTTGGATACATATGTAACTTGGAGGGAATGTTTTCTTGTCCTACATCTACTGTCCTTGTTCTTATTGATGGAGGAAGGTGCTGCTGAAGTAGTGATTTGCTGCAGTACATTTTGTAGATAATATGGTGCAGTAAGACAGTGGTGAACAGCTAGATGAAGCTGAAAATGGCTTTTTCTTTCATGGTATTGAGTTTTGGATGTTTTCACAGCTGCACTCCTTCAATCAAGCAAGCGTTATTGGACTCAAAAACATTAGCTGTTTCTCTCTCTACAGATGCTGCCGGACCTGCTGAGTTTCTCCAGCACTTTGTTTTTATTTCATATTTCCAGCATCCACAATATTTTGCTTATATTCTATCGTACTCTTGATTTGTGCCTTTGGCTGATGGAGAGGCCTTTTAGAGTCATGAGATGAATTACACGGTATAAAATACCCAAACTTTGAGCTGTTGTAGTATTCACAGCATCTATGTGGCAGGTCCATTTGAGCTTTTGGTCAACAGTGGTACACAGATGTTAGTGAAGAGATACCTATCAATGTTAATACCATTGAATCGCAAAGCATACTTTGTCATTGTCTGTCACCTTTTTGGGGAAAACAAATATTTGCTGCCTACCAGCCTAAACCTGTATGTTGTCCAGGTCTGCTGCATGAACTGCTCCACTATCTGCTGGATGGTCAGGAACAATGAAATCAAACATCCTCACTTACAATGAAGGGATAAGCACTAATGAATCAGCTTTTCTATTTAGACCCAGAAGGTGCTTGGACAGTGAGCAAAAGACATTGCTGCAGCTGCTGTTTTTTTTCAAAAAGGTGTACCATCCTGCCCTTTTAAGAGACTAGAGACTATAAAATCTCCAAGTTTAACTCTTACATCCAAGTCTACCTGAGAGGAAATTACACCTGAATCAAAAAACAAGTGCATCTCTTGGAAGGAATCCTGCAGGAATCCTGATATTGAATTCCAACTATTTGAACTTTAACCTAAACAGAATTTAAGAATAGAAAATCATTCATAGCATTCAAAGATTGTTTTCCTAAAATGACCAAGTGAATTATGAACTATTCTTTGTTTACAGCTTGAAATGTTTATTTCATTTGCATGTAATGTTTTTCCTCAACAATCTGTGTGCTTGAACAGAATCAAAATGGTGAAAGAGAAATCACATTTGACAGATTTGCTAGAGTTCCTTGAGGATATAATAAGCAGAGTTGATAGATGGGAACTGGGTAGAAGTATTGTATTTAAATTTCCAGAAGGCATTCAACAAAGCATCACAAAAGGTTATTGAACAACACAGGAGCTCATAATGTTGGAGGCAATGCATTAAGATTAGTTTACACACAGATGACAGAGTTGGGATTAATGGGTCTTTTTCAGATATTAGACATGTAACTAGTGGAATATCACACGGATCAGTCCTAGGGCTTCAATTATTTACTATCTATAGATATTAGTTGGAAGAACGAACAGAGTATAATGTATACAAATCTGCTGATGATAAAGAACATAAGAAATTTCCAAGGGGATAGACAGGTTTAGTGAGTGGGCAAATACTTAGCAGATGGAGTTTAATGTAGGAATGTGCGAGATCATGCACTTTGGCAGGAAGATTCAGAAGTCAAACTATTTAAACGGACAGAAACTCAAAAAAGGTATCTAGGTGTTTTTGCGTATGCAGGTGCAGCAAATAATTAAAAAGGGGAATGTAATGTTGGCCTTTATTGCTAGAGGGTTGGAGAGGGAAAATCCTATTAGATGTGTACAGGCTGTTGGAGAAGCTGAACATGGAGTACTGTTTTGGTCACCGTATGTTTAAATTGACCACACAGAGGCTTAGAACACACGTAGCTTACCAAAAAAAAAAAACACCGATGTTTTGGACCTCACAAGCAAAGGTCTTCATCACCTCAGAAAAGATTATGCCTATTATATTCAGCTGATTATTGAGGGTCACTGAGTGACTTGAATTGACTGAAAATTGATATCCATGATGGTGGAACCCTCAGGAAATGGCAGAGGAGGCTAACTTACTCAGTACCTTTTGGCTGAAGGTGACTGCAAATTATATTTTGTTTGCATGTTGGGGTCTGCCAATAT
Organism: Rhincodon typus; assembly: GCF_021869965.1. Lineage (NCBI taxonomy): Eukaryota > Metazoa > Chordata > Chondrichthyes > Orectolobiformes > Rhincodontidae > Rhincodon > Rhincodon typus. Next base: position 34,136,972 of record NC_063355.1, read on the forward strand.
TAAGGACAACATATTCATGGCATCTCCTACTTCCATCAGTTGCTTAAATTTTCACCATTCACAGGTGGAATGTGGCAAGATTGCAGAGCTTTGACCTAACAGGTTAGTTGTGAGGTTACTCATTGCTGTTCATAGTCTGCTAAGTAGCAAAAATGACACAAATGTAGTCCTGTATTGTAGCTCCACCAAGTTGACACTTTACTTTAAGGAACAGGAGGTGCTGCTCTTGAATGCTTTTCTGTATTACCTTTGAACTAATGTTGCAATTTAGCTTCATGGTGTAGGAGTAGTGTAAGATATACTAAATCATGAAGTTACACATTATGGTGGCATAATATTATGTTGCTCTGCACAAATTAAGATGTTTGACCAGTTCTTAATACCACTCTGCAAGCAAGATATATTGCTACACAACATAATAAAGGGCACCCAATATGCAAATACAGGACTTGGTCTCCATGAGGACGTGTGGCTATCACTTTGCCAATGCTATCATGGGCAGAGACACCTACAAGAAGATAACTGTTATATCTTTGTTTATTTTCTCACAACATAACTACAAGTAAAATCTTGAAGCTATGTCCTTTTAAAATTTGACCAGTTCAGTTTGTGGAGATAGCACTGAGTCTTGGTAATGGATATTGAAATGTATCTCCAAATCTCCCATCATCCCCAAATTATATTCTGTGCCCTTGCTACCCTCAGTACTTTGTTAAGTAGAGCATTGATGATTTGACCATCAATACATGTGCATTCTCAAGCCTATAAAGTTGACATAGGATATCAGATGTTAGCTTAACAAAATCATGAATGTTTCATAGATTTCCATTAAGTTATTTTTTTTTGGTTAACTGGATATAAATTGCTTAAACATTTTGAAAATGCTACTGTGAATCATCTTGTGCAACATTTTCCTGTTCCAAGCATTGTTCCCCTGGTGTATTTCAGATGCCACATGTTCTGGCAGTTGATCTTTAGGCATTCTGTTAGACTGACAACATTTTACAAATTTTCAGCTCACCTTTTTGGGTAGCTTAGTATTCGTCAAAGTAGGTGAACATGATAAAAGTAAATTACTGCAGATGCTGGAATCTGCACTGAAAACAACAAATGCTGGAGATCACAGCAGGTCAGACAGCATCCATGGAGAGAGAGCAAGCTAACGGTGAGTCTATATGACTCTCATCAGAGCCTCTGAAGAATCATTTCGACTTGAAACATTAACTTGCTATCTCTCCATGGATGCTGTATGACCCAATGTGATCTCCAGCATTTGTTGTTTTCAGTTCACCTTTTTTCAGCTTTGATGTATCATTCCATCTATTGTGGACATATTATCTCAGTATCCAGAATCTAATGTCCTCATCTAATTTTCATTATCTTTGAGGCAAACTAAGTTGGAATGATTGTGTTTGGTCATGTAACAATTGTATAAGTAGTCCAGTTATTACATTAGTGCAAGGATGTTAGAACTAATGTCTTTGTAGATCTTGGATTTGATTGTCCATTTAATTCCATGATCTCTGATCATTCTAAAATCTGTGGTGCTCCTTGGTGAGATGAATGTCATGTGAGCCAGCACTTCCCAGATGAACCTATCCAATGCAATCAGTGTGTGCTAATTCATGCTGCTAATATTGAATGACACTTGGTTTTCAGGGCAGTTTTGTAGAAAATGGACATTTTCTTCAAGCTGATTGCCTCACCACACAGACAAATTTCTCATCCTTGGGAAATGGCCAATGGTGACAAAGCAGTCCTCGTCTGTGTGGGCAACAAGGGGAAAATTGAGTAACGAAGAGCTCCTGTACAAGCTCTTCTGGGATTTCAGTTTTGTGCTTCAGGTGTAAGGAATTGTACAGCTCTTTCGAGGGGGATGACGATGTCAAGTTGAAGTAGAGTGCTAGTTAACAGATTGGATTCCATGAAGTCTTGGATTAAGGTCAGATATGAACAAGGAAACAGAGTCAACCACCAGGAGCTTCTTCCTACTCAACTGCACATCACTATGTGGTCATGTCTAGCAAGTCGGCCCTGCCTGTGGGAAAGGATAAACACTTGGAAGGGGTTCGTTTCTCTTGTTTTACTAACTCAAAGTTATTTGTTACCACAAAGCACCGTGTCTTTTTTCTATTTAAGTTTCAGTCAGCTATCATCAAGGATTGCATCCCATCAGCATCTCCACCTTCACTCTTTCTCTATTAAGGTTTCCAGTCTTGAAAATTCCACCTTAGTGGCTTTTTTCATCTGCTTCACGTCATTTCCACAAGTTCCAGTGGTGCTCTCAGCAGCAACTTGAATATTTCCTCTCCTTACTTTGCTGAATAACTGCAGTTTTCTATAACACTGTTCCTCATTAGAATCCTCCTTTCATTATTAGCTGCATTTTCTGAAGTCCTTTTTCCCTGTCACTATGTTGAATCAACACATGTACTTGTTTCGTCCCCAATCACCAAAAGCACTTTCCATGTAAGGATTTATCTGCACCTGTTCCTCACTAATATATATATTTAGTACTGAATGTGTGGCGTTCTCCATGCAGAAGTTTGGATGACCAATTTATCTCACTCATCTCACCCACAATTTTGACCCAACCATAGACTGCCATTCTAACACGCCTTTGTTCTCACTCCACACTTCAGACTATCCTCTTATCCTGTTTCAATCAATTTCAGAAGCAAAATTTGAGAATCTTCTCTCTCTCACTCCTGGTGACTTTTAAATCGGTTGGCTTAAACATTGACTAAAATATCAAAACCTTATTAATATTCCATTTATAGTCACTCCTTTCCCTTTCATTTTGGAGCCATGATCGAGCTGAACTTTGTATAGTCTATTTGTTTACAGATTGCTTTGCTTTTCTGGGTTAAAGCCATTAACTATTTGAGAATATTTGATGGCATATCTGTACTGTTGGATTCTGCCCATTGTTCTCTCCATCTTGTATTGGTCACTTGAACCGTAACAGTGGGGAAATCCTACAAATTTAATGTTAGTTTCATGTGCCAAACTAGACAGAACTGCACATTTTGAAAAGCAAACAGCCACTGAGAACTCAAATGGTCATGCACCAGATAGAACAAAATTTTAAAAAAATAGTTCCTGCTTCTCTTAAAATAATACCAAACCGAATAAGTATTTTGCAACAGTTAGTCGCTTCATCTTTCGAATCAAAAATCATAAGAACAAGGCATACAGCAATTACCAGTTTGCTGCTTTATGCAGGTATAACATAATTAAAAATTCAACTTTCCAGATTACCAAATGATAGCATAAATACTCATTTGTAATCTAGGTTTCCCTTCACTTCTTTTGTTTTAAAAACACCCAAATAAATTCTTAATGAGAAACAGAAATATTTTCCAATAAACAACTTAATGAGAACCCAAACTGAGGCATGACAAAGACTTTGTATTGTAAACAAAAGGTGCTGTTACTGTCAGCATCAGGGGTTGGACTTACTATAACTGCTGACATAAACATACTTTTGCATAAGGGGAAAAAAAACTAGATTTTGAATAAATGTGTCATCCTATAATTGCGATTGTGACTTTCCTGTCTGTGTCCAGGGACAACACACTGTAATGTAGAATTGGTTATAAGAAACAGATGTAAAATAGCCTACCCTGAATGTGATATATGCATCAATCATTGCAGACAGGAGGTAACTATTACAGATACACAACATCATTATAATTCAGTAATGGTAAAGGAAGCATTTTCAGTAAGAGTGCTATTAACCAACGATGTTATAATCCAAGTCCAGATGAATCTTGTAGCCACTTTCCTTCCTACATTGTGTTGCGAGCCCGCCCTGAAAATATGGCAGCTGTAATGGTGGCATTAAAAGGAGAAAAAAGAAAAAATATCATCAAGCTGTAATGTCATAAAATTCAAACAGAATTCAAAAAAGGAAAATACATTTCAAATATTTGAGACTGAAGAAATTTTAAATAGTAAAACCAACCAATGAGAGCACATGCTCAAGTTCAGAACAACACCGAGAAATCATTCAAAATAACTCTATTCCAGATATCATTTGGTCACTAAACACATCCCAGCTTGTATCACAGCTTCTGAAGAAGGGTCATTGCTTTCTCTTCACAGATGCTGCCAGACCTACAGAGTTTTTCCAGCAATTTGTTTTTGGGTTTTTTTTTTGCTCAGCTTGTATTATGATTGTTAGCATCTTTTACTGAATTATAGAACACAATAGTGATAACATTAAGTCAATCATATTAAAACAGACAAATCTGATTAATGAAACAAATTCAAAGACTAAATGTAAATTTTTTTCTCTCTAAATGGGAATTATTGCAGTATCTGCAGTGAAACAACTTCTGTTAACTCCATGTTTATGATCACAATGCAGTAACCTGAATTGAAAACTTGAAGTCAAATAAAAGGGCAAAACTGTCTTTAGAAAATGCGCGCTAAACAAATGGCATTAGAGCTGACAAAAATAAAAGAAAAACACAAAGGCTTCAACATTTATAATGCTCCCACAAAGCATCCAGGGATGATTTATTACATTTTTAAAAAGAGTGTTGTAAAAACACAAGCTATTCTGTACATCAGTTAGATAGATGTGTGCAAAAAGGACTGAACAAGAAATAGCTCCAGCACCTTCTGCTAGTTCGGTTAAAAATGCACACACAAGAATGCACATTTTAAGGGTGTAACTAAACCTAGCTGGAGGACAAAACACATTGAGACATCTGGTGTAGAAACATATTAAAGAATGACTGTTGTGTTCAGAAAATTTGATGTTGACAACATTACACCTTATCTTTCTTCACTTTCTAAATAAAAATGTTTGCACTGGGACGGGTGCCTTTTTGAAGCTTTCAAAGTTATTAGGTTGGTTGGCTCATTAATACATTATTTCAGAGAAAGGAATGTGGTAGATTTGAATGTCTAATTCCTCACATGAAATTCATCCTTTGAAGCCATTATATATAGAGAGAAAACTAAACTATCGTATTTAAATGTCAGTCAACCCAACTCTCTCATGCTCCGCTTCCACCTGCTCCACATTTGTTAACACTGACTCACGTTAGCATCAGGTTTCCCCAATGCTTCAAACTTAGAATTCTTCTCTTAAATGTTTAAATCTTTTATGGAGTTACTTCATCTAAATCCTCATTGCTTTCCTTGACATTGCCATTTTTGACTCTGGAATTCCCTTCCTGAATCCCATCCCCTTTCCTCTCCTTGAAAACCAACTGCAAGGACAAACATTTGGTCACCCCTTTTAAAATTTTTGGCTCCCAGCCTGTTCCTTTTGCAATACGTAGAGCCTTAGGACATTTCTCTATGTAAAAATATCAGTTGACAAATTATGCAAGTTGTTGCCCTTGATACCTTGCCCCTCAGTTACTCTGCCACATTTATTTTAACCTTAAGAAATTATTATGTTTTGTGAGTTACTGTGAGTAAGCAAGGAATGCAGCAGAAATGCTGTTAATTGTTGTGACAAGCAAAAAATGATTTTCTAGATTTTGAAGTTCATTATAACTTTTATCCCTATCTAGGCAACCAATTGCATATTACTTTGAACTTGAAATTTAAAGGCAGTTTTACATTATTGAAAAAAGATTCTTGGTGGCTGATGCATTCTTAATAGGCTCGAGAACAGAAATCCAGGTGTTCGGTCTTGAGTTGTTCATTTGTGCCTGATTAAAACTAAAATAGGAAAAGCAAGTGTCATTCCCTCTAACTATAGGAATCATGGATATCTGGCCTCAATGTGAAATTGCAATATGAAGACACATAAAAAAGCAGTGTCCAGGTCACACATGAATGAGCACCACTGTGCAGGATCACTTCATATAACAAGAGGAGAATGAGAGAAAGATTAAAAGATAGTTATAAACATTAGCCATATGAAACCTAATACTCCCAAATGAACCTTTAATGTGGTGAATGCAAACTGCTTGTCATATTGAGAGTTTTAGCTGAAGAAGGGGGTCAAAGTATTCAGCCATTTTCCTGTGTTACATCCTACGGTAAACCATAAAATTAGCACTACTTGCAAGTTTCAGAAGGAATGAATTTTCATTTAAAATAAAAGGGATGCGCTGCTGTACAGAGAATAGGCCTCTGCAGAGTTTGAAAAATTTACAAATTGACCAGTGCTACATTCTTGGACATAAGATTTTATTTAAGTCCCATTATTCTGTAAGAGATTCAACTTAAAAATGGATCATTTGTAACAGGATTCCCCACAGTTCATATTACATAATCAAACTTGCCATTATAAATGTACTTTTTTTTAATAAATGAGACTCTGCATCCATTCTTCTTTTCCATTCCCTAAAAATCATGCAAAGCATCAAGTTTCTGTCCTTGAGAGCAATCAAAACTCAATTCATCAGCATCATAACAATATCTGTATGCAGCATTGTTCCAGTAATCTCTGACACATTTGGATAACATCCAACTCAGTACTGCATCATTGTGACAATAATGTCACGTGTCTGAATCATAGAGGGAAATGATAATGTCGTGGTAATATCACTGCATTCCAGAAACCTAGCTTAATGCTCTGGGGACATGGGTTCAAATCCTCCCTTGGTGGAATGTAATTCAACTAAGAAATAATCTCTAATTGAGATAATGTTTGGATAATTTATAAAACCATCATATCAAAATCCATCTTGTTCACTAATGTCCTTTAAGGAAAGAAAACAGCCATTCTGACCCAGTCTGGCATACAAGTGACACTGTACCCACAAAAATGTAGTTCACTCTTATTGTATGGGAGGATCAATAACAAGCCACTGGTCATAAACCTTCAGCCTGGTCAATCATTAACCTTTTGGAAGACTTCGGTAATAAGAACATACCAAAAGTAAAACTAGAATTAAAAATAAAACAAGTACATACAGCTCTATTAAACTGGCTAATTCTGCTTGAAAACAATTAGGGATTTTGGTCAAGTTTGAAATCTGACATGGTGGATCGAATTGATGCATGAATTCAGTGAGAAATTACTCCGTGTTTAAGTACAGGTAGCAGAGATCCAAGTCAAGAACAATGTTAATAATGTAAAGAAAGTTAAAGACCTCAAGAACAAGTATGGTACAATTTTGGAAGAAGCGGGGACGAAAATATAGAGTTTACAAAAGAAAAATAGAAATTGAGCAGTATAAGCTCAGAAGCGGGGATATTTGCTGATGATTGCACAATGTTCAGCACCGTTTGTGACTCCTCAGATACTATCGCAGTCCATGTTCAAATGCAAGGTCAGGACAACATCCAGGCTTGGGCTGACAAGTGGCAAATAACATTCACACCACAAAAATGCTGGGCAACAACCATCTCCAATAGGAGACACAATCTAATCACCACCCCTTGACATTCAACCAAGTTACCATCACTGAATCCCCACTATCAACATCCTTGAGGGTTACCACTGACCAGAAACTCAACTTGACTTATCACATAAACACAGAGGCTATAAAGGCAGTTCAGAGGCTTGGTTAAGAATACGGTGGCAAGTAACTCACCACCCAACTCCCCAGCATCTACGAGGCACAAATCAGGATCATGATGGAATACTCCCCACTTGCCTGGATGGGTGCAGTTCATCACCACTCAAGAAGATTGACACCATCCAAGCCAAAAGCAGCCCACTTGATCAGTGCTACATCCACAAACATCCTCTCCCTCCACCACTGATGCTCAGCACACATGGCTACTTCTATCTACAAGATGCACTGCAGAAATTCACCAAACATCCTCAGTCAGCACATTCCAAACCCACGGCGACTTCCATCTCTAAAGACAAGGGCAGCAGATACATGGGAACACTAACAACTACAATCCCTCCTGTAAGACACTCACCTTCCTGACTGGAAATATATTGCCATGACTGCACTGTCGCTGGGTCAAAATCCTGGAACTCCCTCCTGACGGACATTGTGGGGCAACCTGCAGCATGTAGACTGCAGTAGTTTGAGGCATGGGCACACTGCTACCTTCTCAAGGCCAACTAGGGACAGGCAATAAAATGCTGACCAGGCAGCAATGTCCACATCCCATGAGTGAACAATAAAAAAAACAAGCATTGTTTAGAAGCAGAGTGATGGGTAAATTATAGTCAGAGTCATAATTGTAGAGTCAGAGCATGGAAACGGATCCATTGGTCCAACTCGTCCATGCCGACCAAGTTTCCCAAACTACATTAGTCCCACTTGTCTGCGTTTGGCCCATATCCCTCTTAACCTTTCCTATTCATGAACCCATCCAAATATCTTTTAAATGTTGTAACTGTACCTGCATCTACCACTTCTTCTGGCAGTTCATTCCACATATGAACCAACTTCTGAGAAAATGGTTGCCCCCTCAGGTCCCTGTTAAATCTTTCTCTTCTCACCTTAAAATTATGCCCTCTAGTTTTTAACTCCCCTACTCTATGGAAGAGAGCATTGCTATTCACTTTATCTATTCCCCCAATGATTTTATAAACCACTATAAAAGGTCACCCCTCAACCTCCTATGCTCCAGTGACAGAAGTCCCAGCCCATCCAGCCTCTCCTTATGACTCAAACCCTCCAGTCCCAGTAATACCCTCTCCAAATTAATAACATCCTTCCAATATTACCTCAAAAGTTTATGAAGCTTTTGTAAATTATGGATGGTTCATCAAAAGGATACTTGTTCAAACTATTGCCACATTGGGGCTTGTTTAAACCTATTGGATATGGCATTTTCAAATAATCCTCCTATGTCTATGCATAGAACAGACAAGCAAAGAGGCTGGTTGATTCTAATTAGATCTCAACACTCCAAACTCCAGATCCTATCATCCTATTTGTTTACTGTCATTTCAACAGGTAGTGAATCTCACTTAAACATTCCAGCCAAACAACAGCCTCTTGTAGCAATGCAACAAACCTTCAATACTGTACTGCGAATATGCTTAAGTCTTGCAATATTCTCAAAATTACACTTCCAAATCCAGAGATGAAAAGTCCACTAACTAAGATGACACTATATGAATTGACCCGGTCACAATTTCATTTTTATGGGCAAAGTATTGTCACAAAGTGAATCGATATGAAAATGTGCAGTAATAAGAGTTGCAACCATTAACCATTAGTCAATCACCATGGCATTGTTCTGGTCTTGTTCAAACCTATGGGCTAGTATGCAATGTTTACTGGTTACCTGAAGACAAGACATATTACTCAAAGTTGTAATACATCAAATTTATTGAAGTATTATATCAGGTGATTGTTTTTGATAAAATATTGAACATCTCATTGATAATGAGATGCAGCATTTCTTCACATTTGACAAAGACTCATAGAGCAAAATCACTCCATTTATTCAAAAACCCCTGAAGTTATCCACCATCTATTTTGCCTTATTGCAGACAATTCTATATGGCGAGGCTGTACAAAGTATAGCATCTTCTGAAAGGTGCTAATTAAAAAGGCTGTACAGAACTGGAGGAGTTACATATAAAGTTTCAAAATGGAAAAAGGCCTTTGGATCTTGAATGTAGGAACATTTCAAGTAATGTCTTTGGGTACTTTCAAACTCATTAAAAAAAATGGGCCCCGACGCAAAACTAGTTTCTAATTCAGTACAAAGTGTGGCCTCACAAAAATGCTATGGGAGTGCTGGTGTGAAAAGTTTAGGCATTGGTGCATTTTTTTTTTAAAAAAAAGTTGAGTTTAAAGCTCATTTTACAGCTTTACACTTCAACTAGCTGAGAGAGGAGAGGAATCCCAATTCTGCCTAAAATTAGGAAGTAAGTCATTTTTAAATCTTTAAAACAACCTTTTCAAAAAAATGCTTTCCAATTATTATTTGTAAATAATTTATGGCTACCTCTGTGCTAATGAAATGGTGCACAATGCAGAACTTTTCTGCTATTCAGATTCATGTTGCTAAAAGTTATTAGAATAACACTATATTGGTAAATGCAAATTTAATCTTCCTATTTCTTTATAGAAATTAACACAAATAGTCACAAGGTAGAACATCAATTATACATTTATGAAATTAGAACTTAGAACTGATTATTAGCTTGCAATTTTGGATCAATATCCTAGAGTTTTTTGCAAATGGACAAGAGTTGGAACATTTTCAGAGATAGGTAAAAGCTTCAGAGGTTGATAATTAATTGTTGAAGGTCGTTAAATCTATGTTATGCAAATTCTAAGTAGTATTTGAACAAATTTCAGGTTATTAGCTCCATCATTTTCATGTTTATATGTTTCAATTGTTTCTTTCTATTAGATTTTATTTGGGGAAAGAACAGTACTTTCCCAATACAGCACAATACAAACTAACTTTCTTTTTCTGCTATGAGAGAAAGACGACATGCACTGATGGCTCCAATAATTCAAAGATACAGTGACAATTAAGGTGTTTCGGGATCCCACCAAAAGATGATGACTAGGAGAAGTGTTCAATAAAGCATTGTTTTTTGTTATTCAGTATTCAGTAGTCACGCAGTGAATGTCAGAAGCCTTAATTTTTTTTCACAGAATGGAAGCCATACTATAAACATGACTCCAGCAAAGATTTGATCTCATACTTGCAACCTTAAAACAACTCCATGTTACTTATCTAGCAACTGCAAATCCCCAAAGCCAAGAAATATCCTAATTGCTTAATTGAAGCTGATTAGTTTGGCACTTAGTCTTCAGAGGAAACATTCCTTAGTAATTTGTAAGATTATTTGTATCTTTCCATAAATGCATTAGGGGCTTGTAGTGAGGCCTCAGCAATGAAAGTTGGGTTCTCAAGGGCCCTGCCTTGTCCTGAATCTATTGAGCAAAGACCACTCTCACCATGGTGATTCAAAAGCCTGTGTTTGTCACAAGATGTGTTAGTAACTTTCCAGCTTTCCCATTCTTCGATCCAAAGGATGTATGCTGTTACATGCTCATGATGGTTGATTCACATCAGGCACTGAGAATGGAATGTGGTCAGTAGCTAGTTGAGCAAGTTGGTATGGAGTGGATAAGTGAGGTGCAGCACAGAGTTTCAACCAGCTTGTGAGTTTTTAAATCAGTCGGCGGATATCATGGGATGATGTTTGTAAGGAAAGTAATCCAGAGAGGGATGTTGAGCTGAAGGTTATAGTGTGATGCAGTTATCATTTTCAATTAATTGTCAGCAAGATGTGCATGTGATGCGTTTTGCCACACAGATGTAGGGTACTGTGCTGTGGAATATAAATCAGACCAGTGTTGAGGTCCGAATGTTATGACAGCAGAATACCACAAAGCTCCATCAAGTCTAGTTAGTAGGTTGTTTCTGGTTTTGACTTCTGCTGTCAACTTCTACAGATGTTCCTGAAACAAAGTTCAATTTAGTGCTACTCCCAACTATGTTGAGTTTGGATTGTGTTTTTGTCTCCACCCATCCATGCAACTATGTGTGCAATTTTTTTTTATGCTGGCATTGCAGAGACAGAATACATTAGATATGGTTTTACAGGACTTCAACGTGAGACACCATATGCTGCAGCAGTCTGTTCACTTTGGGTAAAAGCTTTGTTAAAGATCTGACCATTAGATGTTGATGGCGAAGGCAGCATTTATTGCCTATCTAGAATTGCCCTGAGAAATTAGTGGTGAGCTGGCTTGTTGAACTTCTGCAGTCCATGGAGACGTAGGGACAACACAGTGCTGTTAGGAAGGAGTTCCAGAATTTGACCCAGCAAAAATAAAAGGATCAGCAATAGTTTGAAGACACAATGGTGTGTGCATAATGGAGGGGAATTTGCAAGTGGCGGTGTTCCACACACTCACTGCCCTTCTTCTAGGTGATGGTGGTTGCAGGTTTGGAAAGTGCTCGTGTTGAAGATGCCTTGGTAAGTTACTGCAGTGTATCCTGTAGATGGTACACACTATTGCTACTGTGTGTTGATTGTGAAGGGAGTAAATGGTGAAGGTAGTGAAGGGGATTCCAATCAAGCAGACTGCTTTATTCTGGATGGTGTCACATTTCTTGAGTCAGAGTCAGAAGCAGCACAGAAACAGACCCTTCAGTCCAACTCGCCCATACCAACCAGATATCCTAAATTAATGTTGTCTCATTTGCCAGCATTTGGCCTGTATCCCTCTAAACCCTTCCTAATCATGTACCCATCCAGATGCCTTTTAAATTTATAACTGTACTAGCCTCCAACACCACCTCTTGCAACTCATTCCATACACACACCACCCTCTGTGTGAAGACATTGTTTTGGAGCTACATCACATTCATGACTTGTGCCTTACAGACAGGCACTGCAGGGTCAAATGGCAAAATACTCCCACAGAATTCCTAGACTCTGATCTGATCTTGTAGACACAGTATTTACAAGACTGGTGCCGTTCAGTTTCTAGTCAATGGTAACCCCAAAAAGATATTGATAGTGGAGCATTCAGTGATGGTAACGCCATTTAAATGGCAAGGAGTTATTAGTTTCTTTCAGAGATGATCATTGCCTGACACTTGTGTGGCACAAATATTACTTTTCAGTCCTCAGCCCAAACCTTACTATTATCCTGGGTTTTGACACATATGGACATGGACTACTTCAGTATCCAAGGAATTGTGAATAGTGCTGAACACTGATGATTGCACAATGCACAAAACCCACATCTGACCTTACGATGGAGGGAAGTCATATAACAAGCAGAAGATGGTTGGGCCTAGGAAACTACACGGAAGTATTCCTTCAGTGAAATCCACGGCAAGCTGATTCATTCTCACCTCACTCGAGAATTCAACTCTTTCATCCATGTTTGTACCAAGGCTGTAATGAGGTCTGGATCTGAGCGGCCCTGAAGGAATCTAGGCGGAGTTTCACTTAGCAGATTCTTCCTCTGCCAGTGCTGCTTGAAAACATTGATGACTTTTCCATCACTCCACTGATGACAGTAAATTACTTACATAATAATAACTCTTCCTATCAGAGTTAAAAACCTTTCTTGGAAATGACAGCATGCTCAACCCGCAACTTGCACTTTTAAACAAAACCAGTCTTGATTTACGAGATCTGTTTGAAATCTATCCCATTTAGCACTGTGATAGTGCACTATGGCATGACAGAATGTATCCTCGTTGTGAAGATGGACTTAACCTCCTCCTTGCGCAGTGGTCAATCTTACTGCTACTGCCATGGACAGATGCATCTGTGGTAGGCAGATTAGTAAGGATGAGATCAAGGATGTTCTTCCCCATTTGTTGGTTCCCTCACCTGTCAAGCAGTTATGGTCTTTAGGACTTGACTGGCTCAGTCAATAGTGGTGCTTCTGAAAACACTTGGTGATGGACATTGAAGCCCTGTGCCCAGATTACATTCTGCACCTTTGGCACCCTCTGTAGTTCCACCAATTGATGTTCAATTGACTCATCAACTTGAAGAAGCAGCAGGCATGGCAATCTGCAGGATTCATCTTTTCCCAAGTTTGACCTGATGCAAATGAGACTTCACAGGGTCCACAGTCAATGTTGAGGAATCAGAGAATAATTCCCTCCTGTCTGAATGCCATCATTCTACTAAGTCTGTTCTGCTTTAAGTCCGCAGGGAAAACCAGGGATGTAACAGTGTTGTCTGGGACTTTGTACATAAAGTTAAATCCCATGGTATGACCAGTCAGGTAACAGCCCAACATAATCAATGCCAGGTGATCCATACAGTTTTATTACTGAAACGTGCAGGGGAATTAAGAGTTAACCATATTGTCATGGGTCAGGTAAGGACAGCAGTTTTCCTTCCTGAAAGGACAACGGTTTCATGGTTAAACTTTTAACTCTAGATTTTATTGACTTCAGATTTCACAATCTGCTGTGGTAGGATTCAAACCTAGGCCCCCAGATGGCAGCTGGGTCTGTTACTAGTCCAGCAACAAGACCACTATGCCTTTGCCTCCCCTTTGTTTTGTACTGTGATATTACCACTAAACCATCACCTCCCTTACAGCGTTTTGTGGTTGGAGAGAACGCAAGGCTTAAAGCCACAGTGACGCAGGTAATTCTCAATCAAAGAAAGATAGGTAATTGCAGAGTAAAATGCACCATAGAGAAGTGTCAACGTGCATGACAGACAACAGAAATTGAAGCTCCTAGAATTGAAACGAGAAAGGCAGTGGTTACATCTTATTGAAAATTGCTGCAAGCAGTTATCTGATGCAGGTTACTCAGAGCTCCCAGTAGCCCCAGGAACAGAACTTTAATTCTTAAAAATGCAGTCTGAGGAGCATTTGGATGCTTGTTTGTGATACCAGTGTCTTTTCTAACTTAATGTTGCTGGGTTTGCTGAGCCCAAATAATCTGGGACAAATTTGCTAAATATTGCTCGTTTACCATAAGAGTCTCATGCAGGAGTCAAGATGATCATGAGAAATGTGACAACAGTGTGACTCAAGATTGTGTGAAAAGAAGATGTGGATTCACTACCTGTCTCTCTCTCTTCGAGAAGCACAGACGGGAATGATCAAGCGATTAACAGATTTGATCGGGTAGACTATCTCTGTCTCAAAAAAACAAACTGAGGAGAAAGTCTTCAGGTTAGAATTGGAAAAATAAAGCAGCAAACCCCTTAAGAAATGCAAAAGGTAAAAATGACACCAGTTTCTGCCAGTGACTGAAGACCAGGTTCTTTTACATGTAGCTAATACATATGTTAATAATAAATCAACACAGAACAACGGCAGGATTTCCATCAGCTTAGGCCTGAGACACATTTTTGCCCTAGGTAAACAAAGATTTCCAAGCCCAATGCATTTCCCCAGTTTCATGACAACCCAGATGTTAAAATCTACAGAGATGGTGGAAGGAAAAAAAGTATGGCAAAGTTACAAAATCAGAAAACAATGGACTTGGCCTTTAACCTCCTCATTCAAACATTTGGGAATAATTTTATCAGTGCTAGTCCCGATACAGTAGGACAGCATATGCTTTGTTGCAAATTTCAGTTCGGAAATAGATCTGTACTGTGCTGTTGCTGTTCGCAAAAGTGAGATGGGTTTCAGGTTGAGTTTTTAGTCTCACATCTCGTCTTTTGAGTATGACACATTCTCGTTTTATAAAATGAAAAGTAATCTTGATGAATCTGGTCAGTTCTAAATAGTGTGGAATACTGTTCTGCCACATAAATCATACTTTTCCCTCTGAGTATGAAGTCTGTGAATCAGGTCTCACTCTAGAGACCATAGCACAACATCTACACCTATACTTTATCGCAGAATAAAGCAGTGTGGAACTTTGAAATACATTCATCATCTCATGATGAGACTTTAAATTGAAGCCATCTATCCTCCTGGATTCACTCCAATCACCACTCTGGTCAATATATAACCACCAGAATAACTAAATAATTTAGTGGCCATTATCTTGTTACTTTTGTTTTGTTTTCTGCAAATTGGATCTTGAGTTTCCAACATTGAACCAGTGACTACACATCAAATATATTTCCATGGAATATTCAGAGGTTATAAATCTTGCCCTATAGATGTAAGCTTTTCCTTATTTATGGCATTTTTGGCCCAGATTTACCAAGTGTTACACATGAGGAATGATTATTAAGTTTCATCTTAACCCAAGGGAATAAATGAGCACCTAGTTCTGTAGGTTCCAGGTTCCACTGGTCCAAAGCTCACTGGTAGAGCAGAGAAAAGGAAAAGAAAAAGGCCCATGACCTTGACACTCACCTTGCAATATATCCAAGAGGTAGAAAGGATAGGGTAACAACATGGTTTAGCTGAAACAGACCCAGATTTTCAAATATCCCAGTGCCTGGCAATTTCCTCAAAATTGTTTAAATGTCCAGGTTTTCAGCTTTTCCCTTTCTGGACAACATATAAATGGTGCTAATAGGATCCAGGCTATGTCAAAAATATCCTACTGGAATCTAAACAGAAGACATACAGTAGGGCAAGGAGACGCCCTTGGATAACTGACAGTTTGCAGTACAAGTTGCCATCTGAATTGGGTGGGTGGAATCCTTCTACATTTGTAAAATTGTACTCTAATTCATACAAAGGAACAAAAACATTTTTAACAAGTGCAAAAAGACTTCAGGTCATAAGTGCACACTTGTCATTATCCAATGTTCCTTTATAATAGAATGCCCACCCATTTTACCCAACTTTTCTACACCATTTGAGTTTTGATGCAGGCATACTAGAAGTGTGTGCAATTCACTACAAACTGACATCTTCAAGGACTGGAATGATATTTCAGTGACTTGGAATATCATTGAGACATTATGCTTTAATGTTCCAGGAACTCTCCACAGAGCATGGGTATCAGATAAGCCAATTTATAATTCATTCTTGAATAAAGCAAATATCGCATACCAAATTTGCTGGGAACCTACCATTATAAACCTTTCCAAATGAACAGGAAATACCAACTGCAAATGAGATTGATCAGTCAATCAGTGGGCTACCCAAAGAGTCAAAGGCATTGTAAATGGTGCCATGCATTCATCACTCCTGTTTGCATCACAGCTGAAGCATTGAGTTTTTATGAATAGATATCCTGAACACTCAAAATATGTCACATTACAGGATACTATCTTGGGAACATCTGTAATGTTATTATACCGGAATCCAGATCGCTTAAATTTGAAGATTCTGAAAGAATGACTAGTAGCTGTTTGGACATTAAAGCTACTGTTGTGCCATCCTGATGGCCTCAGTTACAAAGACAAATCAGTGTCAGTGTCAGAGAGCAAATGTAATTAATCCCATTTGAATTAGTATGGAGCACATCATGGGGATGGAAAAGCAACCACTCTAAGGTTTCTGAAAACCGTCTTCATGCATAAAATTTTGCCATCAAACAGACAGCAGTGAGCATGCAGAAGATCGGATGGCAATGAAGTAGCAGTTCCATGGAATCAGATGGAGAATGAGACGAGGAGAAATTTCTTTATCCAGGAAGTGGCAAGCCCATGGAATTTTCTACCACAGAAAGCAGTCAAGGCCAAAACATTATATGATTTGAAGGAGTTGGATGGACTACTTGGGGCCAAAGAAATCAAAGGATGCAGGGTAAAAGCAGGAGCCGGAGCAAGCTATCGAGTTGAACAATCAACAATGATAATGAACAGTGGAGCAAGCTCAAGGGGCTGAATGGCCTATTCTGCTCCTCTTTTTTAAAAAATGTTTTTGTTTCCACAGGAAGAGGATGAGAACGATGAGAGCACCATCAACAAATATACAGGGAAATGGCTACAGAACGTGGAATGAGATCTGAATTGTCACCTTGTTGTCCTCTTCCAGCACTGGACTCCCTCACCCCCCCAATGATCCGAAAAAAGTTTTAACAATCTTAGATTATTACTTTTTCCACTCTCTGACTGTTTTGAAGTGCTCCAGTGAAATTTATGACAGATAGTTAACAGGCAATCTGACAACAAACACAAAGCACTGCTTAGATTTGAGAAATAACATGAAAATGTATTTAAATTTATTGCACAACATGTTTATTCCACTAAAACATCCAAGCCCAAATCAAAACTGATGTGCAATAAAAACTGATGTAGTGTATTACGATCCTGTTGGTATAATGATATTATTGAATCCCTAGCACAGTCATAAGATGTTACTGGAGTCAGATCATTACAATGCCTTTTTTGATGGTTCTGGCAAAAGGTGTGAGATTGAATGGCTAAATTGGAGGGGAACTAATTATGAGTTAGCCCCTTTCTAGTAACAATTGGTGCTGAGCATCACAGCTCAAAGATCTGCAGGAGAGGAGTCCACACGTGCTAGTGAATGTCATCCTTATTTTTTCCTAGGTACAGCAGATCCAAATTTATTTCATTGACTACCTCCACCAAAGCAACTAGTATTAGAAGTTTAGCACTTGGCATCTTTTACATATCTCCAATGATTAATTATTTGAAGGAATAATGATGCCACTTCATCATACCATCTCTGTTGCCCCCTTCAGCTAGTGAAGCAACCACTGCAAAACTGGTTACCTCAATTTTAAAATTTTGCAGCCAGAAACTTGAAGACCAAATTCTCTGCACATGCCTTCATAAATAAGGAGGTCATAACTTTACAGAATGGTCAGCCCTCCTTGGTAGCAGTGTGTGTTTTGCCACACTTGTGACACTGGGACCCATACCAATAGAAATAGTGCTAAAAGACAATACTTGCAGTTACTAATGAACTGGGCTTTATTTCCAAATCTTTCTTTCCAATGCCATTGTAGCATCCCTGGTGAAAAAGAACTGCAGTAACATCTTAACTACTTCCCTCACAACAAATAAAAAAAGGCCAAAATCTTATTAGTTTAGAATTTGTGAACCATAAACTGTAATCAAAACAGTCAGAAGAGCAGCAATTGGGATTGGAATTGGAATGTGGTTATCATTAAACTAACACACTGACTTCTAATCTAAAAAACAATAATCAGGTCACGCTACAAAACTTTCAGATCCAAGCATTATTCAGCACAGTCCAGATTTGCTATTGCCACCCTTCATACCACTGCATTGAGGGCATCACGAAGGGTTCTCATTACATTAAAATTTATCACATGGAAAAGTCTCACTACACCACAGTAAAAATCAGCACAAAAAATTACATTAAGAATTACATGGTAGCATTAGCCATCACCATACTGGTGTTTACAGCACAGGTGAAGTACATATTTAAAAGCAACTGAGTCCAGCTCAGGGTTTAGGGGAGTGGGACGCTATGGAAGTCAATGTTAAGACTTTGTGGACAAGACAATGAATTACTTCAATAGGATGTGCCTCCATTAGATACCATGGAGGAAGTTCAAAAACAAATGAAAGCTGCAATTAAAAGATGCTGACATACGAAGATACTGTGTACTGCAGAAATGGAAAGAACATATTGTAATCTTCTAATTGAGGACACCCAAACAATGGAAGTCCACTTTATCCCCACTGCAAGCCATGCCGTTGATCAGATCTTTTGTATTTTGTTTTGGATGGTGGGGGTTCAGTCACTGACATACTCACATTAAAAAGTAACCAACATTGTACAGGCAAACTCTCCAAAATGATACTAAACTGGCGCAACAAACAAGTTTTTAAATTCTTTTTTCCAGTTCAGCTGTGCTTAACCACAAAAAAGTGAACCATCATTAATCTCAACCACCTTTGAATAAGGAAGAATGTTTGATTCAAAAGCAGCTTAAGGGGCTGAAATTCCTTCAGTGTTATCTTTAACATTCTGGTCATATGCCTATAAAAAATTTCCATGTGAATATAAAATGGTGTAATAGCTGACCAAAAGTGATCATCAATTTAAACACAAAAAGACTATATACAAAGGACCTTTTTGTTTTCTTTTGAGTGAATCAACCAGATTGCTAAAAAAACACTCTAGGGAATACAACCCCTACATTATTTTCTCTAACACATTATCTATTAAAATAATCTAGTTAATATTTAATATAGGTTGTCATAAGCAAAAAGTATTTCAAAGTAGGAACAAGCTTGTCTGCTTTTAAAAACTAAAAATCTGCACTTAACAGCTGAATTGAAAAGAAGATTATCCATGACTGTAGTTCCATATTCAGGACAGCAGCAACAGGGAAGGACACCACTGCACTTCTGATCCATCACGGGTCACCACAGTTTTAGTACAAATGTACTAACACCAAGGCTGGAAATAGTTTGAAATGAAATCAGGAAACTCATTGCTTCCACCCACCCCCAAGAGGTTTATGAACAGACAGGAATTCATCTTGCTTGGAAAAATGGAATGCCTGTCTTTATGTGGAGCATTCCTTCATGAACAGCTTTAGCCACAACATACAGCCAGTACTTAAAAAGGATCTAGGTAGTCAAAGCCAAGTAGGTTTCAGTTGTGACAGAGTTACTGCAGCAAAGGTTCTATTTGTTAAAAGTTATGAGGACATTTAAGCATTCTATTGTCATGAGGGGCTCAAAATAGAAGAGATTAAGAAAGTTTAAAAGTTTTGTAACACCAGCATAATTGTCAGCTTTTACATTATAATCAAGCAGTAGTAATGATCTCTCCTCCGAACCACTCCTTAAAACGACCAATGAAACCATAATTACGATCAACTATTTCCAAGCCTTAAACAAAAACAAGGAAAATATTCTTGCTGTTCAGGAAGTCGCTTGATTTTTGCGGCCATTGAAGTTAATGATTCTCTCTTTACGAAATTAAAGAACATCAGTGACAGAAGTCAGAGTACTCAATCAAGCAGACAGGAGGAATGATTTATATTTGCTCAAAAGAAGTACATTAAGCATTGTCCTGTAATTTTGTGTCTGCTGGATCCATGATTTTCACTGTGGAAATAAGGCTCAACTACATTAAAAAATGGTGTCTGGGTTCTATAAATTGTCAGCTTACCTCACAGTTCAAAAAAATTAGGAAGAACACAAGTTTTTGGCATGACCCACCCCTCAAATTCTCTCTGCTTCTCCCATCAAATGGAGATAGAGGCTGATTGGGAAGGTAAAGCCAATAATTCAACAAAATAAAGGTTATTCACACACACCATGGCACTGAATATAACCCAAAGCATCTTATTCCATTGTCAACAAACTAAATGTGACAAAAGACCTAACTGTCTGGCAGAGTAGATCCAGACAATATTACTGGTATGCAATCACCATATGATAAAGAACAACTTCCAAGCTGTGCTTAAAATGTTATTTATGTTGGATGGATAGCCATAAAGTGTAATCTTTTCTAAAAGAAATTTTAATGGAGAATATACAACAAACATTTATGGTGGTGCCTTCTTACTGATAAGATATTGTATATTTATTGGAATATTTAAGGAAGGGAAAATAGGTTAAATAAAAAAATGTTTTTAAAAATTAAAAGTGGAAGACCTACTTTTGGATGCTTGCCAACAACACATGTGGTTTGTCTTATTTACCATACACACAACTGCTATACTCAATATGGCAGTATGAATGTGTTTGGGTGTTTAAAATATTACATATATACACAGACAGTAACCTACATTAAGTTCATTTTCTCAACGTCCCGCTGCCAGTGTTTTGTCTGCTAAATGCACACTGGATATTGTTTTAATAAGATCATCGAACCATTTAAATTAGCCATTGAAATAAAAATCAGATCCAGTACTCATTTCTGGCACAAAATGCTCCCCGAACACCATGTGAAATCAGAAAACAAAGCATTAAAATAATGAGAACACAGTCACAGCATAGTGGGTGCACAGGTGGCTACTAATAGAAAATGACCACAATGATGTTGTTCGTCTGTGCTTGTTAAGGCATTGTTTCAAATTCTTCCAAATTATACCCAGGGAATAAAATATGGAAAGTAGGAAGGTGGTTCAGGACATAAATTTTAGCAACAGTTGAAGTACATTAATTGCAGTAAATGTTGCACAGTAAATCACACCAAACATTTCAGACATATTTTCAATTCAATTCAGAAAACATTTTTCTCTTGAAATGATATTTTTTATGGTCTACAAAAAAGATTTATCCAGCAAACTGAGAAATGAACAAAGCACATTTTTTGCCAAATCCGGAGATTCTTGACCAATGATGAAAGGCAAGGCCTGAATGCAAATTGAAGGGAAGGCATCAAGAGGTGACGTGGCAAAAAGAAAAAGTCCATCTGTGAAGACAAACAATTTCATCGTAGAATTCCTAGAGTGTGGAAACAGGCATTCGGTCCATCAAGTCCACACCAACCCTTTGAAGAGCAGCCCACCCAAACCCACACCCCTACTCTATCCCTGTAACCCTGCATTTCCCATGGCTAATCCATCTAGCCTGCAAAAGCCAGGACACCAAGGGCAATTTAGCATGGCCAATCCACCTAACCTGCACAACCTTTGGGCTGTGGGAGCAAACCAGAGCACCTGGAGGAAACCCACCCATTTCGGTGGAATTTTGTTGATTTATTTGTTAAGTTGTTTGGATTTCTTTGGTATAATATCCAAACAGGGTGCTGATATAACATTCCAAACCTATGATGATTTTGCTTGATTGTGCTCTAGTCACCTTTTTCAGAGCAAGAGTACTCTGGAGTCCCTGTTGAGGAGGTCGGCTACTTCCACCATTGACAACTATGCAGCAAGAGGCAGGACAAAGTACATGCAAATGTGACTGGTAATAAAAATTAGATACAGAAAGTGAACAAGCACAATGATGTGCTGGTGGCAGAGGGAGCTACCTAACAGTTTGCACCACTTAAACTGACAATCAGTTTGATAAAGGTGTTGTTGTACAGAGTAGAACTATAGCACGCGAAACATACCATCACCACATGGCAGAGGGATCAGAAAATGAAAGTGAAAACATACGAAGAGGATGTTGTCAGCCAGTAAAAACGTGAACAGCCCAATGTAGATTGGAGGTTGTCTTAAGGGCTGCTAAGTGACTGACCCAATTTCTGCCCTTCCCAGTGACAAGGCAAAAAACAGAGAACTTGCAAGTATGTTAGTCAATGACTGTTATGGCCTCTGAAAGAGTGTGTAGAAGGAATATTTAATAAGAAGACCTCTCAGGCCATATGAATCATGCAGAAGAGTTCCCAATAAACATCCTGTGTTGAACATTCGAAGTGGAGAAAGGATTAAGAAAGAGAGAAAGTTAAGAATGTCAGCAAAAATTAAAACTGGAGTGAGTGAAAAAGGTGTTCTCAGGATTTCCTGGTTTTAATTTAAAAGGCAAGAGGGTGTTGGATTCTGTGTTCAGTCTCTGGAAGTGTGTGTGTACACAAGACTCAGCCTCTGGCTACACGTTCATGAAAAAGTTAATAACTGTGTTATCAACTGATTGTCTGGGGTCAATTAGTGCAGAAGTCATGAAGGAGGCTGTGCAGGTTGAGAGAGTGATTAGTAAAACATATAGGACTCTGGGCTTCATTCAATGTAGAGAAATTCAATTGTAGAGAAATTAGGATGAATCTTTACAGAACATTAGATAACATGGTTTTGAGGAAAGATCACTCGACTTGAAATGTTAACTGATTTCTCTCCACAGATGCTGCCAGACTTGCTGAGCTTTTCCAGCAATTTCTGTTTTTGTTTCTGATTTACAGCATCTGTAGTCCTCTTGGATTTTATTAAATCAGCCTGAACTAGAGTATCTCCAATGCTGTGCTCCACACTTTGGAGCAATGCAAAGGTATTAAGATGGTGAGGAATAGATACACAACAGTGGTTACACTGTTAAGAGACTTCAGTTGCAAAGATAGCTTCATTCTCATTGGACAGAGCTGAAGGAACATTGGGCATGGAATGCTACATCCCAAGAGGGACCACTTGGGTCCATAGATGTGCCATGCTACAGCAACATACCATTCCAGTCTGCAGGTGCAGAACTGATGAGGAATCACCAATTAAAAAAGGAGTCTAGGACTCTGGACATGGAGTGGATCAATAATAACCTATAAACAGGGAAAATATACTTTGCAACTGCCAAAGCTGTTTTTCTTACTCTTGAATTGGCAAGATGATCAATATCAAAACATCAATTCGATGTTTCCAACTGATAAAGAAGATCAAATACTCAGCAAGACACTGGTACTGGTGTACCATCATAAATACAACTCACCTCCAAGTGAAACGGTGTATGGATATTGGAGAGAAATCAAAACAATCCCATACATTTCCTTTTCTCCTCCTATCTGCCAAATCCATAAGCATCAGCCTCATCTCTTCAGGGCACAGACAACATAAAAATATCTTTATTTTATCAGATATTCTATAGCCAATTTTATCATTTAGTCTGTGACATCCACAATCCACAGAACAAGAACCCCACAATAACATGGTGTACAGGCTTGCAGATAATAATTGAATAGAACCAGCAAAAGTGAAATCATGAATAATGGAAGATAACAACAAATGTGGAATTACATTCCTTGTCTGGACTGGCTCAAAAAGGGACTAGTAGACTAATTGGTAGCATTAACCATTGCATTGATAACTTGTCTGCAGGACCATCCAAAAAGTAAGGATCAAATAGACAAATCAATACAAAAGTAGTCAAGAAACAGGGTCATGGCTAAAAGGTGCACTGAAAAAAAGGACATGGTTGCTGATTAATTCTGATTGTTCAAAACACAAGGCGGCAAGGCAAATTGAAACATAGGATGTAGGAAGAGAGTTTGGGACAGGAACGCTAAACTCACTTAGACAAATTGCAGTACAGAGAAAGGAAGTCACTCATGGCAAAAGGTACATTCAAACATGGAAGAAAATAATTGCTGAAGGACAACCACCACAGGGGCCTGTGGAAAAGAGGAGCCAGTGGGGAAAAAAAAAGAGACTTGGGCAAAATTCATCGTGTGTAAATAAAAGATGAATTTAGTTTTCAGTATAATACCTGAAGAATATCTCAAATGGAGAGAAAAAGTGAAAACACTAGATTGTACCCCACTTGTTTAAATGTCACACTGAGCCTAAAAAGGCAAAATATGAAAATTCTGTATCAAGACTCAAATTAATTCAGCTCAATAAGCAACAAATTATCCAAATCTGAATCACCAAAGTAATTAATTTGGAAATTACTGACAGATTTATGCTGGGATGAACTAAATAGACACCACTGTTCTTTAGCAGTACATATTCATAGTTTTGTCCTCCTCAACATTTATTCAGGAAAGAATGCTCCATTAATGTAAACCACTTAATACATAATTTCATCAATTTTGTGCTAAATAAGAATAAGCAGCTTCAGCACCAAGTAGAAATTGGCCCATTTCATCAAGATTTATTTTTTTCAAAACACCAATGATGGTTTCAGGAGTCTAGTGCAAGTGGGGCTGATTACAACAGCATGTACCTGGAGATAAATTAGAATGGTTCAACTGACTGAGTCATTTTCAGGAACACAAGTTTTGTAAATGTCACAAGTATTTGGAGTTACACTTTTTCATCTGTGAAGAACTTTAGGGAATTTTATGTTACAAGGAGACATAACTTGCTGAAGCATTTTGTATCTCATCAGTACAGAGGAGATAAATGTACCTCCAGTACAATAATAACCCAAGTGGAGCTGATCAATGAAATGAGTTGATGCTCCCATTACAGAAGAAGAACTCTAACTGAGAAGTTTCACTATATTGCAGTAACAGTCGTGGACAAACCTTTCAGGAGAGGGCAGAATTTCGCCAAGGCGTGGACAGGACCCAAATGCGTAAACTGGCCAACAGTGAATTCCATGAGAAGCAGCGGAATCCCACACAGCAACAACATGACCAGATACGGGATGAGGAAAGCACCTGTGGGAAAGAAAAAAAAAGTTAAAAATATATATTTACAGCAGCAACATGCTGGGGGAGCGCACAACAGAGACAGACAGAGCGAGAGAGAGTGTGTATGTGAGGGAGCGTGAGAGAGCCATTTCCTCATCCATGTCCACTTACTATGTAATGGCAACATTATCAGAAGGTTAGCTTCCGTATGTATATGTTCCAAATTGTCTCACTAACACAAAAAGGAAAGTATTGCATAAGCTGGAAATCTGAAGTGAAAGCAAACTGCAAGTACTCAACAGGATTTGCAGCAGTAGATGGAGAATGTTTCAAGTCGATAGCTTTTCTACAGAAATCGGAATGCTGAATGCTTCCAGTAATGGGCTTTAAAACTTCATTAGCCTTATTTGCCGCTGTCACTAGCTGAAAGCCAATTTTTTGCATCTTTGATGTCCTCTTTGAAAACAAGAGCCGTTCCTTTTCTATACATTCTCCATCTCAAAGAACATCCATTTTCACCCATGATATCACTTGAATCCATCCTACCTCAGTCAACTGTTACTGATAGTCTCAGTCATAACAACGCAAGAAATAGGAGGAAGTTCAGCCCCAAGACTGTTCGGCTATTCAATTACCAGAGATAATCTTCGACCTCAATTTCACTTTCCATATCTCTTGATTTCCACAGTCTGAAGACCTGTTTTGCTTTGAGTAAATGAATCCACTAAACATCCACTACTCTCTAGGGTAGAAAGGTCCAAAAGATTCAAAATCACTGGTGAAGAAATTTTGCATCTTAAATTGTTTGACTGTCCCTTATATTAAGTCTAGTCTAGCCTTTCCAGCCAAGTGAAACAAATCTCTCAGCAACTATCCTTCCAAGCCTATTCACAATCTACACAATGAAATCATAGAATCACTACAGTGTGGAAAGAGACCCTTTGGCCCAACAAGTCCACACCAAACCTCAGAGCATCCCATCCAGACCTATCCTGCATAACCCACCTAATCTACACATCCCTGAACACTACGGGCAATTTAAGCATGGCCAATCCACTCAGCCTGCACAACTTTGGACTGTGGGAGGAAACCGGAGCAAACCCACGCAGACAGGGAGAATGTGCAAGCTCCACACAGACAGTTGCCAGACAGTAGAATCGAACCTAGGTCCTTGGTGTTGTGAGGCAGCAGTGCTAACCACTGAGCCACCGTGCCAACCTTTCATTCTTCTGAACTCCAGTGTACAGGCCCACTCTGCTCAGTTTCAAAGAACAATGCTCTCATCCCAGAAATTAATCCAGTAAATCTTTGCTCTACTGACTCAAAGGCAAGTACATCCACCAGTAAATACGTGCCCTATTCCAGGTATGCTCCCACCAAAGCCCTGCACAACTGTAGTAAAACTTCCTTACTTTTATATATTCCTGTACGCTTGTAATAAAAAGAAACAGGACTTTAAATTAGAAGCTCTTACAATAAGCATTATCTTTTCTTGCTGGTTTAATCATTTACTACCCATACTTTTTAAAAGTAAATCTCGGTTTTCCTTAGTTGGTACCTAAAACTGTCAATCCTCAGGCTTACTACCATTCTTTACACAGTATGACAATTTTAATTAATAATATTCTTAAATTTAATCTATGGATGGGTCACTTTTCATGGTGTATTTGTTACTCAATGCAATTTATTTTCATTGAAGATTCTGAATTATTTCTTCAAATATTTTCCACAGTTTTTCTAGATTTTTAATTTCTTAAATCAGCCGTAGCCAGCATGCCCCTATTTATCTACTGAACTGACTTTAAATTTAAAACTACTATTTCAGATTTAAATATCACTTAAACTTAAGTGTGACATTCTATCATAAATATGATTACTCTACCTCACAGGATCCTTTCCTCTGGGATTACTAATTAACGCTACTCATTACACGATACATGATTAGCCTTATCCCTGTTTGTTTCTATGTCGTACTGTTCTAGGAAACCGATGTGAACATATTACATGAACTTGGCGCTCCCTATTACCATTGCCTATTGATTGATCAAATATATATTAAGGCAAACTTCCCACAATTCTGGACTCTGTTGAAAGTTTCCTTTATATCTTGATTTCATGTTTTGTCGAACCTAATAGCTTTTGTAACCTTTGGACTCGATTATTCCAGTGCTCCCCATGGCAGGTCTTCCTTTTCTCACCTTCTAGTTGATTAAAAAAGCTGCTGCATGCATATTATTTGGCATAGAGCTCCACTCAACCATGACAACCAACCTCCCCTGATCTCCAGATTCCCCAATGCCTCAAATTTAAAATAAAATCTGGTGTTTAAAACCTTCCATGATCTCCAGCACTTCTTCATCTCTGAACTGCTCCAGAGCTATAAGCTCTTGCTACACTCTCCCCTTTAGATTCCAGTATTGCATGTAATTCACCCAAACCGTATCCCAAACACCTTTTTTTATTCTAGCACTGACAACAATATCTTTTGCCACTTCAGTCCTCTGATTTGAAGTTCCTTCTTAAATCTTTGATTCTTCCTGTTTTGTTTTTAAAATAACACAATCACCAATTCTGTCTTTTGAATGGAATGTTTTTCTTAAACCTTTGATGTATCTTGGGACACGACAGGTGTCAGGCCAATATTTATCTTTGAACATCACTGAAACAAAATGTCTAGACATTATATTGTTGTTTGCTGAATCTTGTTGTGCACAAACTGGCTGTCATATTTTAAAATTATATTGCCTGTACACTCACTCCTTGATATCTGATGCTTGAATCCACATACTCAAGATCAGCCCCATTTTTCTTTAATTGACTGGTCTGGTCTAATCACATGGTTTAAAAAAAGGTTTAAAATCTTAATCACAGATCGTTCATGAAAAATTAAAAATTGTGCTGATAGAGGCATTAAGGAGATTCAGCAAACTTTTTTTTAAGAAAAGTGCAAAGTACGTTCTCCGTTAGGCTTGTCTTCACTTAAGAGGTGAAGTCACTTAAACTTAAAACACTTCACTTAAAACAATATTGATCTATACAATTCATAGCATCAAGCCTATAACATTTCCTGTCTGAGTCAGAATAATTTTTGTTCCAGCTAGCGTGCAATCGGAAAGTCCAAAATCAGGATGACTTTGCAATTTTAAAAGTCAGGCACAAATTAAAACTCAAACACCATGACTCAGCGACTATGTTACTGCAGCAGTAATCACAGAACTGCTATCGTTTGCCTGATTTAAAAAATCCAAAGATGATTAGCAGTAAAAGAGCAAGAATTTTTTTCATTACATAGAAAAATATTGATCGGGTGCCAAGATGAACAGTTTTATACATCATAATATCTCTGCATTTATCCTTGAAGAGAAGTAAAAGCACCATCTGCTCCAGAGATGTGTTTTAACATCTCTGAACACATATTTTCTAACCTATCTTGAAGTGGAATTTGGCACAGCTGCCAACACACTGATATGGATGGCTGCTGAAATTAGTAACATTTGGGAGCTAACCAGTCCATTTGGCTCATTGCTAACTTTAAATTGCTGCCACAAAGACAATGGGTCAGTGATTTCTTCAGTACAGTAAGTTAAATGATTCCAGACAGAGAAAGCAGTCATGACAGAACCCTTGGAAACATATCAAGTTTAAAGACAAGAATTAAAGCAATGACTTCACCCTGAAGTAACAGTACAGGGAAGGATGAGTAATTCCAGAGTTTAGCTCACACTTCATGCCAAAATTCAGATTGTTTGCAGATTAGTGGCCTTGAGAGCGAGAGCAAGAGAAATGCATACAGGCATAATGAAGGTAAGGGTAAGAGAGAGAGAGAGAGAGAGAGAGAGAGAGAGAAAAATTAACAAGGTACAGTAAATGAGAACACAGAAAAGCTTCCTCAAACTTCATGCTACTGTGTACAAGTAAAAAAAAATGCAGTCTCCTTTTCATCCAGTTTATAATCAGAGTTTGCTAATTCTTCCATTTTCTCTTAAATCAAGAAAACAGGAGCAGGAATACTGCCTGTGATTGTTCAAATTGTAACATCATGCAATAGAATCATTTTAAGAGTTGGCATCAATATAAAAATAAGGACAACAAACAACTCATGATGACATTAACCATTCACTATATTTACATGTAACCACAGACTTCTTGTACTGGAACTTCAGCGATTAGAAATCCAAAACAGCACTGTACCTGCGGGTCCTAGATAATAGGACAACCAACTGCATATCCTCTCGACCAAACTGATTAAGGATTTTTGATGTGCAGTGTCTAAACCAGGAAGGATCAGCTGGGATATTTAACTCGATGCCAAATCACTTACAGAAAGCAAAATAAATATTTTAATCTCAAATTAATATTCCCTGCCTACATCAACAACATTTCAACTTCCTGTCCAACCTGTCCTCATTAGACCACTTGCTCATTCCAGGCATTAGTCTTGTAAACCTTATTTGAGCTGTCTCCAATGCATTTGTATCCTTTCTAATTAAAGGTCACCAATACTGTGCACTGTACTCTTGATGTCTCACCAGCACCCTGTTTAAGTGAAGCATAAGTGAAGCCAGTTTGTATTAAATTCACTTCAGAATAGATGGCAACATGAACTTGCCTAATTACTTGACGTACTTGCATACTAACGTTTCATGACACCCAGATCATTGAACAACTCAATTTAGATAAAATACTACTTTTGCACTCTTTCTGTCAAAACAGGGACAATTTCACATGTTATATTCCATTTATCATACCTTTGCCCACTCACTTAACCCATCAGAATCATTTCTTAGCTTCCTCATTTCCTCTTCACAACATACTTTCCACATCTATTTGTAGGATCTGCAAATTTGGCAACCATATCTCCCATCTCTTCATCCAAGATATTTGCATAAATTGTAAACAGTTGAGATCCCAGTACCAATCCCTGTGGCTCACCATTCATTACTTCTGGCCAACCTGAAAATGACCCTTTTACACCTATGCTGTGCGTTTTGTTAACCAGCCAATTTTCTATCCATACCAATAGGCTACCACTGGAAACTACTTTCCATTCACCAAAATACTGTTGGCCTTCGTTTCCTGTCAATGATCAGATTTTGGATCTAACCCCATATTCTCCTGTATCCCATGGGCTTTAATTTTTCTGACCAGTTAGACATGTGAGATCTTGTCAAATGCCTTTGTAAAATCCTGGTTTGCAACATCCCACTTGCTGTACTCTCAAGTGTTCTTGTTACTTTCATAAACAATTCAATTAAATAAGTCAAACAAACTTCAGTCAGAAAAACCATGCTATCTCTGCTTTAACAAGAAGGATTAATCCTCTCTCACAATATTGATAGTTAAGAAGGTGTTTAGCACTATTGCCTTCGTTGCTCAGATCTTTGGAGTATAGAAGGTGGGATGTCAAGTTGAGGTTGTGCAGGACATTGGGGAGGCCTCTTCTGGAGTATTGTGTCCAGTTTTGGTCGCCCTGTTATAGGAAGGACATTATTAAGCTGGAGAGCGGTCAGAAGAGATTTACCAGGACGTTGCCAGGAACGGAGAGTTTGAGTTATAAAAGAGAGGATGGAAAAGCTGGGAATTTTTTTTTGGTGTTTCAGAAGTCGCAGGGAGAATCGCTTCTGAAGGATCTCAATGTTCTGATGTTTCAGGAGTCGCAGGGAGAAACGCTTCTGAAACCAAAACAGAATCCCCCTCATCCTCATGTACCACCCCACCAACCTCCGGATCCAACGCATCATCCTCCGACACTTCCACCATCTGCAATCCGGCCCCACCACCAAAGACATTTTTCCCTCCCCACCCTTATCTGCTTTCCGGAGGGACCACTCTCTCCGGGACTCCCTTGTCCGCTCCACACTCCCCTCCAGCCCCACCACACCCGGCACTTTTCCCTGCAACCGCAGGAAGTGCTACACCTGCCCCCATACCTCCCCCCTCACCCCTATCCCAGGCCCCAAGAAGACTTTCCACACCAAGCAGATGTTCACCTGCACATCTGCTAATGTGGTATACTGCATCCGCTGTTCCCGTTGTGGCCTCCTCTACATCGGGGAAACCAAGCGGAGGCTTGGGGACCGCTTTGCAGAACACCTACGCTCGGTTCGCACTAAACAACTGCACCTCCAGGTCGCGAACGATTTCAACACCCCCTCCCATTCCTCAGATGACATGTCCATCCTGGGCCTCCTGCAGTGCCACAACGATGCTACCCGAAGGTTGCAGGAACAGCAACTCATATTCCGCTTGGGAACCCTGCAGCCCAATGGTATCAATGTGGACTTTACAAGTTTCAAAATCTCCCCTCCCCCTACCGCATCCCAAAACCAGCCCAGCTCGTCCCCGCCTCCCTAACCTGTCCTTCCTCCCACCTATCCCCTCCTCCCACCTCAAGCCGCACCCCCATCTCCTACCTACTAACCTCATCCCGCCCCCTTGACCTGTCCGTCCTCCCTGGACTGACCTATCTCCTCCCTACCTCCCCACCTAAACTCACCTTTACTGGCTCCATCCCCGCCTCTTTGACCTGTCTGTCTCCTCTCCACCTATCTTCTATCCTCCTCCCCCTCTCTCCCTATTTATTTCAGAACCCCCTTCCCCTCCCCCATTTCTGAAGAAGGGTCTAGGCCCGAAACGTAGGCCTTCCTGCTCCTCTCATGCTGCTTGGCCTGCTGTGTTCATCCAGCTCTACACCTTGTTATCACTCTGAATAGAGATGTTTGTGGAACCTCCTTCTCCCATTAGAGGTTTATTTATCTGTCACCATTCAGGACTGTATGTGGAAGAACTCCAGAGCTTTGATCTTATTTGATGATTATGGGTTCACTTAGCTTTGTCTATAGCATGCTTGTAAACCTGGGTTGTAGCTTCACCAGATTGGCACTTCATTTTTGGAATGTTGGTGCCCCGGCTTGCTTTCCTGCACTTGTCATGAGATGAAGGTTGATCCCTTGCTTCGAAGGCAACAATAGAGTAAGATAATTGCCAGACCATGAGTTTACAAATTGTAGCATAATTCAATTATGCCAATGTTGACAGTTCACAGAACCTCATGGATACTCAGTTCACAACTGCCAGATCTACTGTAATCTATCCCATTTAGTACAGCAGTTGTGCCACACAACATGACAACATTGTCGTCAGAGGGAAACTGGCCTTTATTTTCACAAGGATCATATGGTGGATATTCATACTAATACTGTCATGGATAGAACATCTGCAACAGGTCATGGAGAACAAAGTCAAATGTGTTTTCCCATGTTCATTCTTTCACCAACTGCTGTAAGCTCAGTCTGGCAGATGCTGACTAAACTGCCTAAGTCCTGAAGGTTGTAACTAAGCTATGAGGTAACATCCTCATGCAAAGTGCACTCAGTGCTCTTGCTACTTTCAGTTCTTCTTTCAAATGGTTTACGACATAGAGGTGTAATAATTCATCAGTTGAGTTGAGGATGGGGTGGTAATCTGCTGGAGATCTCCTTGCCCATGTTTGACCTGTGAAATCATGGGGTCTGGAGTCAATGTTTAGGACTCTCAGGATGATGACTCTGCCCTGACTGTATACCAATATACATCATCTATCTCAGGTAAATCTATCCTGCTAGTGAGACCAAAGCAGGGTGGTGCCTGAGAAATCTGGGTCTAAAGGTTTGACTGCATCAGGGTGTTTAGCTAGCCTGTGGAACAGCTTGCCAAATTTTGGTACAAATCACCAGGGCACCTAGGGTGATGTGTTGTCTGTCGTATTTTGAGAGCAGCATGAGAATTGAAATATTTCCACTCTAAGATGTTCAAGTTGATATAAAGCAAAGCAAATTTGCATATTCCAATCTTCTCCAAGGGTCAAAAGTGTAAAAATTCATGGGTCTGATTGCTTGAAAATAATTCTTTGATCAAGATTTGACCATCTGCATATCTCATTATGTAGTTTGGAGGCAGATTTGTTTAATACTGTTTCTGTTAAGTACCTTAGGATCTATCATTTAATTAAAGACACCTTATAAAAAGTTGTTACACAGTATGCTAGTTACACCTCAAACACATCCAATTCTTATTTTAGCCTGAAAGTAATTCTATTAATCCAAAGCTAAACACCCTGGAGTTACAACTGAGGCCAAAATAATTATCTTAATTATCACAAGCTTACTAATTAGCTGAATTTATTCTTTCTCCAGCAGTTGTACATTCTTTGCCTTAAAAAAGAAGGCCCAAATGTTACTTTTGAAACTTCTTAATTTGGCAAAGTTCATTACATTGAGCACCAAGAGACACCAATAAGGACTGACTATAAAATTTGGTGTTTTTCAGTTAGCAACCAGTGGGTTGGCAATTCCAGAGTTATTTAAACTGGATTTGGGTAGCAAAGAAACTGGCACCAAGACTCCCATTCTGCAACAAAGTCGAAAAAAGGTACTTGTTGGACTTGGTCATGTAGCGAGACAGCCACAAAAGGATCGGGACAAATTTAGATAACCAATTAAACCGTGTATTGCTAAACAAAAATTCCTCCAAGCAATATCACATTCTCAGCTGCAACAAAGGTTCCAAAACCAACCTGCTCGACAATACTTACAATAAATTAGTGACAGAATCTTCTGTTTCCCCAGTGTAGTTTAAAAGGCTAAGTGTAAATATTTCTTGTACACATGAAAGTTGATTCCGAGAAAGCAATAATTGCCTGAAAAGTATTTCTTTTAACTTTTTGAAAAAGCTCTGGAGTATAAGTAAATAGATTCTAATAATGTTAAAAATAAATCATTGTTTGAATTAATGTAAATAAGCAAAGTAGGAATATAGTTTTAAATTATTTCAAGTAAACAACTTCTTTTAATTCAAAGTATAATTTTCATTGCTACGCCACTGGCAGCTGCCTCAATCTTAAACTCTGGAATTCCCTCACAGTGGAGCAAATGACATTGCTTCTCTGACCCCCTTCTCCTTTAAGGTGATCCTTAAAACCTACTCCTTTGACCAAGTTTTTGATTTACCTATCCCAAAAGCTTTAGGTGGTTGAGTGTCAACTTTCATTTCATAAGAACGTAAGAACATAAGAACTAGGATCAGGAGTAGGCCGTCTGGCCCTTCGAGCCTGCTCCGCCATTCAATAAGATCATGGCTGATCCTTTCGTGGACTCAGATCCACTTACCTGCGTTCTCACAGTAACCCTTAATTCCTTTATTGTTAAAAAAAAATCTACTTTTTTAAAAAACATTTACTGAAGTAGCATCAACTACTTCACTGGGCAAGGAATTCCATAGATTAACAACCCTCTGGATGAAGAAATTCCTTCTCAGTTCAGTCCTAAATCTGCTCCCTCTAATCTTGAGGCTATGCCCTCTTGTCCTAGCTTCACCTGCCAGTGGAAACATCCTCTCTACATCTATCTTATCTATTCCCTTCATAATTTTATATGTTTCTATAAGATCCCCCCTCAATCTTCTGAATTCCAATGAATATAATTCCAATCTACTCAGTCTCTCCTCATAAGCCAACCCCCTCAACTCCGAAATCAACCTAGTGAACCTCCTTTGCACCCCCTCCAGTGCCAATACATCCTTTCTCAAGTAAAATGGGATGTTTAACTATCTTTAAAAAACAAAAAAGGTACTACACAAAAGCAAGGGTGCTATTGTATACTTGCAGCCGTGGTGTTGCCTGAGATCTAATAATACATGACAATATAATGCCATAAAATATACCATCCCTTAGCCACAGGGAGTCTGTCAGGCCAGCAGCAATTGTTCCCAGCAAACATGCTGTCTAAAACTTATCAGTTTTGTAGGTTGTCAAGATAGTAGAAAATTGAAAGATCATTATTCACAACTTCCATCATCTGATTTTAATATCCAAGACCTTCAGGATCTAATATGGTTTTGGAAAGGAAGAAATTGGGATCTAAAATGGTGCAATCACCTGACCACAGATTGAAGCAAGTTCACAAAACCAATGTGGAATAATAAAATCATTGGAACCAAAACTGCCATTTAATATTAAAGTAAAACTTAGAAGCCAGTCAACTGAGCTATGCATCAAAAACCTGCATCTCATGTTTTAATTTGCACTTATAATAACATTTCATGTCCAATATGCACAAGGTTACTTAACTATCCAACTTAGAAAGACAATGAAGCCAGACTCAGGAATACACAGATGAACTGTAGTTCTGTAGCTGCTTGACAGAGCAGCAGACTGGGTGGAAGAAAATGGATTGGTCGTAGCAAGAATTGAAAGTACCCCTCTTGCCCGACTTCCTAATCATCAAGAGCTGGTGAGAAGACAAAAGAGAAATATCCAAACACTCAGAAGGATTCTCCAAATTTTGCTCGTGCTGAGGATATAGGATGCCTAAACAGCCCTGGTTTCAGATTCAACCATAACAACCCACTGACTCCAAGGACTTCTTAAACTGTATATTATTTGTGTTATATCTTCTCCCTTTTTAAAACTCTATACATACGTTTCTCACACATTATTATTTGCTCAGGGGTTCTTTCACTCTAGAAATTTTATAATTGTCTCCTTAATTAAAGCTTACTACTAGTCAGATTAAAATGTAATACAGCTGTATTCTAAAATGATTTTTTTAATGCAGTTAACCAAAGGGAAGAGGAGGTGGCAGTGTTTAAAAAGAGGCGAGCCTACTCATCTGGTTGCAATAACATTATATATTTTCCAGCCTATAACTAGCTATCATTATGAAACTGAGGTGAAGTAGGAAGGGGAGAAGAGAGAGAAGCAGGCAGGATGTCAAGGTCATACATTTTCATCTTTTGTAGGTTTCCATGCAGGCACTATTAAATATTTGTTTGGTATTACTGGAGGTGCCTGTGCATCAATATGAACCATGCATAGATGAAATTGGGACTGTGGCAGTTTTCCAAAACAGCTATCCAATTAGTCTGTGGTTAGTCTTTTCTTAAAGCCCTTTCTCGTCATAACCCGCTTTTCAAGTATTTTTCCAATTTCCCACTTGAAAGTTACTATTTATTCTACTTCCACCACTCTTTCAGGGAGCACATTCTAGACCATTGTAATTCTGCATAAAATGAAATGCATCATCCTCTCTGGGTCATTTGTCAATTACCTTAAAATAGTTTTGTTTAAAATGACCTCTTGCCAGTTGTTCCCTATTTACTCTGGTATGAACCTCAAAGGGAATAAAATGAACATCAAAAGTCTACACTTTAGACACTTGACTGGGCAAACAATTTCAACTGACTTGTAGAGTTTAACAATAAAACCACTCACACACAGCCTTGCAGCAACCACAAATAATCTGGCTACTTCCAATTTCAGAATAGCCAGCCTTAACTGACTCCCTGTAACAGTGCAAACATGATTCAGTTATTCTATCAATCCTGAAAACGTGATGGGAGTATGGGAGCACAGAAGGGACAAAGCCCAAATGCCACAAAATATGAGTGCTAACTTGGAAACTTGTTGCAGGTGGGTACAGAAGAAGAAAGTGGTGCGCTATTGTATTCTTTCAGCCTCTGGGGGCCGATGGAAATGTTCATGGTTTTAATTCTGCTAGTAGGTAGGTGATTGTTTTGGTGAGCTGCTAAGGTTTTATCTCTAATTGTGGGCACTAATTTAAACAACTACTGGAAACATGTTGTACAAATTCAAACCAATACTATAAAGTCCCCGTTTAGTGTTGCCTCATTTTGTTATTGTTTTGCTTAAATGGTCAGCTAATGGGGCCTGAACTTCTGGACAGGGTCATAAGATTAGTCTGTCTGATCAAACCTAGGGCTGTGTGACCAAATCAATGCCTTTTTACATCAGCATCTCCCATTGTGTAACTGAAACTCTACCAGCCCTCGCACTGGTGGCCACAACTGCTCCCAGACTCACTCTTTTTGCCGATCCCCTCCCACTCCCCATTCCTTGATTCCTCAGCTCGACATTTCTGAGCAGAGAGGGGCAGGAGCAGCAACAGCTTCAGCCTGGAGGAGGTAATTCCCCATCAAGTGGCTTTGTGATTAGCTTTGCATCCTTTCCTGATCAGAATCTTCTGGTAATCTCTGATCCCAAGACAATGTATTCAACAACAAGCAGAATATGTTCAGGCTATGAGCTTGGACAGGATTTCTCCCTGTCAGGAGAAGGGTCCAGACCCGAAACGTCAGCTTTCCTGCTCCTCTGATGCTGCTTGGCCTGCTGTGTTCCTCCAGCTCCACACCTTGTTATCCGAGAAGTGGCCTTATTTACTTTACCTTTGCCTAAACTTTGAACGCCAAGCCACTTCTGGTGCCTTTAAAACCAGGGTGAGGGTGGGAAGGGAGATATCTGAGGAAAGCAGAGGGAGTCTATACTTATTGGGCACGAATGAGATGTGATCTTATAAAACGTGGAATTCTGAGGGGGCTGGGTATGGCAGACGAGAGGTTGAGGTTTCTGCAAAATGGGGGACACAGCTTAAAGAAAAAGCTAAAAGTAAAAGTACATGCTCCACCCCCACCCCCGCCATTTAACACTGAGGTGAGGTGGAAATTTTCAGCGGGATGATTGGATTTAGAATTCTCTTCCATAGTACAGGATGTGTCGTTATTTGAATACAGTCAAGGTTGTTAGATTTTTGATCAGTGGAATTAAAGGTCATATGGAACAGACAGGAAAGTGGAGTTAAGGCCACAATTAGATCAGCCGTGATCTTATTCAATGGTGGAGCAAGTAACGATGACTTAAATGGCCCTATTTGTTAGGATTTTATGAATATAGCTATACATGTTGTACACCACGAGTCCTATTCCTTTTACACTTAGCTTCATCTGAGACCATGTTTTCCCCTCATACAACTAATTCAAAATGCTCATTTACTAATCTTTCCCAGGGACTCAGCCACACAGTCGTTTAAGTTATACACACTAAACCAAAACAAAAAATGATCTGCGAATGCTGGAAATCAGAAACAAATGCAGACTCTACTGAGTTTTTCCCAGCAATGTCTGTTTTTAGTTCTCGAGTTATGTCTCTTGGTCCTGTAATTATGGATACTTTTGACCCCAGCATTCACTGGGGAGCTGTGCAGCTCCTGGAAACCCTGGATGTGGTTACTTCTCTCTCCCCATTTAGAACACATGGGGTTTTCACAATGCTTTAGCGCCCCCAATCTTGCGGTAAAGCCACGAGTTCGGCTTCTGTCGAGAAATACGTTTTTCATCGCAAAACCTCCCAACCCCGCTCCAAAGATGCTTATCCGTGCTGTACCCGGCTCCTGTGGCTTACCTCCGCCACTCTTGTAGCACAGGTACGGGAACCTCCAGACGTTTCCCAGTCCCACGGCATATCCAACACAGACCAACGTGAACTCTAGCTGGCGGCTCCATGTCTCGCTGCCTCGCTGACGGGTGGGGAGCGAGGAGCTGAACTCTTTAGACTGAGCCTCCTTTCCTTTGTCCGGCTCCAGCCTCACTTCCTCCGCTGCCGTCCCCATTGCCCTCTCATCGGTATGTTGAGCTCCATGCCCCATTATATCACTGTGTTAATGAGTCAATAGGCAATGGCCACAAGTCCTGTTGAGCCTGAACCGCTGTTTGAAAATGCACCACCTCTTCAATCGGAAAGTCTGACACGCTGTAACGCCGACTGCACTCTCACGTCTTTTATCAATCCATTCCCCTCTTAGCTCCTCCTCCGAGCAGCAATCATATTTTTTTGACCAGTTCCAGATCTCCGAACCCGTCCTCAGCACATGCATTGGGCCTATGTCATGCGTTCGCCTCTCCCGTTGCATAATCCGATACCCTAGCGACCTTCGGTTAGAATAACTTTTCGAAAAATGGTTCGGCCCGAAGAAATATCTCCTGTGTAATGTCAGCAATGATGTTAACAATCCAAGAATTAACAGATGTTAACTCCCCTTTGTTTTGGGGGGGATTGTTTAAATTAAATGAAACATAAATAAAGTTATTCACTAATGTTCAGGAATTCTTGAGACTAGCAGTAGCACTGAAGGCTTCAACATACAGTTGGAACAAATTATTGCAGATGCTGGAATCTGTACTGAAAATAGCAAATGCTGGAGATCAGAGCGGGTCAGGCAGCGTCCATGGAGAGAGGGAGAGCGCAAGCCAACATTTCAAGAGATGACACAGTGTGGAACTGGATGAACACAGCAGGTCAGGGCAGCATCAGAGGAGCAGGAAAGCTGACGTTTCGGGTCGGTACCCCTCCTCAGAAATACCAGATGGAAATACAGTAGTCAGTATTTTTGATGATCCAAATGAGGTAGTAAACTCACGTCAAATTTGAGTATGACTCCGGACTGCAGACTGGTTTAATCTCGGACTGTTGTCAGGAAGAAGGATGGTGAAGGCAGCTAGGGAAACAAACTTTGAGCAAGGACCTAACACAGTAGTCCCAGTTTTCCCAAAGTGTCACTGGAGTCCTCAGTAAGAAAATTGTAAGCGAACAATAACATCGCCCAGTTGCTGTTACTGTTCCGTAGTTCGAGGCCAGGTACCCTGGAGATGGATCAAACGACTTGGAGGGGAACTTGCCGATGGTTGGTTTCCATTTATCTGCTGCTCTTGTCCTTCTAAAAGTGGTTGGGGGTTTGGAATGAGCTATCGAAGGAGCTTTGGTAAATTTTACATTGCATCTTGTAGAATGTGCAC
The DNA here is from genome assembly GCF_021869965.1 of Rhincodon typus. Classification (NCBI taxonomy): domain Eukaryota; kingdom Metazoa; phylum Chordata; class Chondrichthyes; order Orectolobiformes; family Rhincodontidae; genus Rhincodon; species Rhincodon typus. Next base: position 34,176,769 of record NC_063355.1, read on the forward strand.
ACAACTAAGACTGAGCATCGGTGATGGAGAGAGGGGATTAGGTGCCAATCAAGTGGGCTGTTTTGTCTAGATGGTGTCAAGTTTCTGCAGTGTTGTTGGAGCTACACTCATCCAAGCAAGTGGAGAGAGTGTTTCATTATCCTTCTGATTTGTGCCTTGTAGTTGGTGGACAGGCTCTAGATAGTCATTTGTTGCATGTTCCTAGCCTCTGACCTGCTCTTGTAGCCATTGAATTTACGTGACAAGTTCAGTTCAACCCCTGGATAATGGTAGCCCCCAGGATTTATGATTGCAAGGGATTCAGTGATGGTAATGCCATTGAATGTCACGGGGGCTATGGTTAGATTGTTTCTTATTGGAGATGATCATTGCCTGGCATTTGAGACCTGCCAATGTTCCTTGCTAATTTTCCACCCAAACCTGGATAATGTCCAGGCCTTGCTACATTTGAACAAAGACTGCTTCAGTCTCTGAGGAATCGCAAATGGTACTGAACATTGACAAACATCACCTCTTCAAATCTTACAATGGAGGGAAATTCATTGATGAAGCAGCTGAAGATGGTTGGGCCTAGGGCACTACCCTGAGGAACTCCTGCAGAGATGTTCTGAGTTGAGATGACTGACATCTAACAATCACAACTATCTTCCTATTTGCCAGAAATGACTCCAAACAACAGTGACTTCTCCTTAAACCTCCTCCCAAAATGTCAAGGGGTGGGGGGTCACTCTCACCTCATCGGAGCTGGCTACAATGACAGATCATTCCTGAGAGTGAACCTGCTTTAAAAACTGTTTACACAAAACAAGAAACAAAGAAGCCAATAACATGATACAATGACAATAAATACTTCTCCTTTCTCAGACTAATACCTCATTACATGTGCATGAATAAAAATAGCATTCACGGATATTGAAATCTAGCACAACATTGGCATTTTCATGTTTTGTTTCAAATCTTTTTATCTAGGTCCCACTATTATTGTATTCTCAAGCTTCTTCTTCAGTTATTCTTATTTCTTCCTTGCTTCTTTCAATTCATTTAAAGTCTTTTGGTTCCTCCTATTTTCACTTGCTGCCTCACCCTATGTATTCTATCTACAAATCGATTCCTCTTGCTCCATATATATTCCTTTCTTTCATATTGCCAATCTCATTCTCTTGTCTCATTTTCTTTCTCAATCACACACACACATCCCATCCATAACATGCTTCATATAAATTATGAATGCCTCCCTTCTGGATCCAAACATTCTCTTTTCATTCCAGTGCACTTAGAAGTAGGGCCCTAGGTAGTGTTGTAGAACAGAGACACCTAGGGGGTTCAGGTACATAATTCTGTGAAATTTGCATCACATAGATAGGGTGGTTAAGAAGACATTTAGCATGCTTGCCTTAATTGCTCAGACCATTGAGTACAAGAGTTAGGATGTCATGTTGAGGTTGTACAGGATGTTGGTAAGGTCCCTTCTGGAGTACTGTGTCCAGTTCTGGTCGTCCTGTTATAGGAGGATAATGTTTGGCTGGAGAGGGTTCAGGGGAGATTTGCTAGATTGTTGCTGGGAATGGAGGGTCTGAGTTGTGGGGAAAGGCTGAGTGGGTGTGGACCTTTTTTTTGCTGGAGCATGGGAGGCTGAAGGGTGACCTTGTAGAGGTTTGTAGAGTCGTGAGGGGTATGAATGGGATGAGTGGTGGGTGTCTTTCCCCTGGGGTGGGGGGGTTTCAAGATGGGGGAACGTGTTTTGGGGTGAGAGAGGAGAGGGATTTGGAGGGGATGTGAGGGGTGGTGATTTTGCACAGCAGGTGGTTCGTGTGTGGTGTGGATGTGGATACAGTCACAATGTTTAAAAGACATTTAGATAAGCACATGAATAAGAAATGTTCGAAGGAATATAGGCCAAAACGCAAAAAAGGTGGGACTAGTTTAGTTTGGGATTATGGACCAGTTGGACCAAAGGGTCTGTTTCCATGCTGTATGATTATGCAGAGGTTTATACTTAGTTCTTACTGCAGCTTTGCTAATCTGTTCAACCACTTTCAATTGCAGATTTTTACAACTTCTTTCAATATATTTTATGGTCTCTCCTTATGTTGTGAATTAACAGAGCATGAAAATGTTGCATAAAACTTTGAGCATAAATTTGACTACTAGCTGCTGTGAATTAGAAAGTCTAATTTGGACTATGTAGATCCAGACAATGATCTGGTGCACAAAGCAAAAGAAAAAGTCAAATTGCAAGATAGACCCTACCCTAGAATTATACCTGCACACAACTTGCAGGTAAAGTAATTTTTAAAGAATTTTGTCCACTATAAACTGGAAGTGCACTACAGTGTTTTTGGAGATATGGTCAATTCCTGGATTTGACAGACTGTTGTTATATCCTCACAAAAACAACAAAAGGAGGAAGTTAAGTGGCCACATAATGCCTGCAATAGCTATTACAGCAGTGGCAGTGATTGTGGGTTTGTAGCACCACAGTGCGTCACCTCATAGTTCATGTTCAACCATATCTTCCCTCTATCCGCCCACTCCATTAACATCAATACCAACCCCTGGGGAATTCCACTATAAGCCTTCTTACAGCTGAAAAATACGCATTAACCATTATTCAGTTTCCTAGCCCTTTGCAACTATTTTGCAACTATGTTGCTACTGTCCCTTTTATTATTAGACTTCCAATTATCCTCAACTCTGTTGTATGGCACTGTATTTAAACACTTTTTGGAAGTCCATGTACACCACATCAACAGCCTTCAACAAAAATCTCCAGCCAGTTAGACATAATTTTCTCTTAAATCCGTGATGACCCTTCTGAAATCAATTCAGATTCTTCCCACATAACTTAATACTTAATACTATAACTGTTTCTAGAAGCTCTCTCCCACCAAAATTCAACCTGCTCGTCTTCAATTATGGGGCCAATCTTTACAACCTTTTTGAACAAGAGTGTATTGTTTGCAATTCTGCAATTTTCTGCACCATCTCCAACCAAGGAAGATTGAAAGATAATTGCTTGTGTCACTGCAATTTCTACTGTCACTTCCTTCAATACATCTCATCTGGTCCTGGTTAACTTTAAGCAGCAAAGTCTCTTCAGTACCGCCAAACATTTCTGGTGGCACTTCCTGTCACCATGGCCTGAACAGCATATACATCTTTTTATCTGATCAAATTGTTAATTTAACAAGTCAGCCATGTTTCTTGCTTCCATGTGTAAACCCTCTTCGTCGGTCACAAATTGTCTTACTCAGTTTACCACTATTTTATGATTGATGTGCATTTATAGACTTGGGATTTCTTTTTATGTCAGCTATGAATTTTTTAGAACTCCTCTTTGCTTCTTGTATTTCCTTTCTCACCTCCCTTCTGAACCTTCTGTATTCAGCTCTGTTCTCAACTGTATTTACTACCTGACACCTGTCATAGTTTTCTTTAACTTAATTTATATCATCTTTGTCATCCAGGGAGCTCTGAATTGATTGGTCTTATCTTTCCCTTTTGAAGGAATATAACTTGTGTGCCCAAACCATCTCTTCTTTGAAGGTAGCCCATTGTTCAACTACCGTTGTTTTTCCTGCAAACCTTTGGTTCCAGTTTATCCATCTAGATATGTTCCTGCCCCACTTAAGTCTGCTCTCCACCAGTTGATGATTCTTAGTCTGGATAGACCAATGTAATTTTCTATCATCCTTAACCTCATTCTGAAGGGGGAGGGTGAACAGCCAGCTGTCGTGGTGCATGTAGGCACCAATGATATAGGTAAAAAACAGGATGAGGTCTTACAAGCAGAATTTAGGGAGTTAGGAGCCAAGTTAAAAAGTAGGGCGTCAGAGGTAGTAATCTCAGGATTGCTACCAGTGCCACGTGCTAGTCAGAGTAGAAGTGAAAGAATAGGCAGGATAAATGAGTGGCTTGAGAGATGGTGCATGAGTGAGGGGTTCAGATTTTTGGGACATTGGAACTGGTTCTGGGGGAGGTGGGACTATTACAAATCGGACAGTCTATACCTGGGCAGGACGGTAACCAATGTGCTAGGGGCTGCTTTTGCTAACGCTGTTGGGGAGGGTTTAAACTAATGTGGCAGGGGGATGGGAACCAAATGAGGAGGTTAGTGGAAGTAAGGAGTTAGTAACTAAAGCCTGTAAGGAACTAGATAATGAAGTCAGTGTGACTAAGGGGAAGAGTAGGCAGAGAGCATAGAACAGTACAGCACAGTACAGGCCCTTCGGCCCACGATGTTGTGCCGAACTTTTACCCTAAACCTGAGGCCTATCTAACCACCACCGCTACCTTATACTATCATCAAGAGCATCATCAGAGCAGATGATGAACGCAGAGGGACAGGTGGTCTGAGGTGCATTTGTTTTAATGCAAGAAGTGTAGTAGATAAGGCAGATGAACTTAGGGCTTGGATTAGTGCCTGGGAGTATGATGTTATTGCTACTCCTGAGACTTGGTTGAGGGAAGGGCAAGATTGGCAACTAAATATCCCAGGATATAGATGCTTCAGGCGGGATAGAGAGGGAGGTAAAAGGGGTGGAGGAGTTGCATTACTAGTCAAAGAGGATATCACAGCTGTGCTGAAGGAGGGCACTGTGGAGAACTCGAGCAGTGAGGCAATATGGGCAGAGCTCAGAAATAGGAAGGGTGCGGCAACAATGTTGGGGCTGTACTACAGGCCTCCCAACAGTGAGCGTGAGATACAGGCACAATTATGTAGACAGATTATGGAAAGATGTAGGAGCAACAGGGTGGTGGTAATGGGAGATTTTAATTTTCCCAGCATTGACTGGGATTCACTTAGTGTTAGGGTTTTAGATGGAGCAGAATTTTTAAGGAGCATCCAGGAGGGTTTTCTAGAGCAGTATGTAAATAGTCCAACTCGGGAAGGGGCCATACTGGACCTGGTGTTGGGGAATGAGCCCGGACAGGTGGTTGAAGTTTCAGTAGGGCATTACTTTGGGAATAGTGATCACAATTCCGTAAGTTTTAGGATACTGATGGACAAAGACAAGAGTGGTCCTAAAGGAAGAGTGCTGAAATGGGGGAAGGCCAACTATAGCAAAATTCAGTAGGAGCTGGGGAATGTGGATTGGGAGCAGCTGTTTGTAGGTAAATCCACATTTGATATGTGGGAGGCTTTTAAAGAGAGGTTGATTAGAGCAGGACAGACATGTCCCTGTGAAAATGAGGGATAGAAAGGGCAAGATTAGGGAACCATGGATGACAGGTGAAATTGTGAGACGATCAAAGAGGAAAAAGGAAGCATACATAAGGTCTAGGTGACTGAAAACAGGCGAAGCTTTGGAAGAATATCAGGAAAGTAGGACCAATCTGAAACGAGGAATTAAGAGGGCTAAAAGGGGTCATGAAATATCTTTAGCAAACAGGGTTAAGGAAAATCCCAAAGCCTTTTATTCATACATAAGGAGCAAGAGGGTATCTAGAGAAAGGGTTGGCCCACTCAAGGACAAAGGAGGGAAGTTATGCGAGGAGTCAGAGAAAATGAGTGAGATTCTTAGTGAGTACTTTGCGTCGGTATTCACTGAGGAGAGGGACATGACGGATGTTGAGGTAAGGGATAGATGTTTGATTACTCTAGGTCAAGTCGGCATAAGGAGAGGGGGAAGTGTTGGATATTCTAAAAGGCATTAGGGTGGACAAGTCCCCAGGTCCGGATAGGATCGATCCCAGGTTACTGAGGGAAGCGAGAGAGGAAATAGCTGGGGCCTTAACAGATATCTTTGCAGCATCCTTGAGCACGGGTGAGGTCCCGGAGGACTGGAGAATTGCTAATGTTGTCCCCTTGTTTAAGAAGGGTAGCAAGGCTAATCCAGGAAATTATAGACCGGTGAGCCTGATGTCAATGGTGGGGAAGTTGCTGGAGAAGATACTGAGGGATAGGATCTATTTACATTTGGAAGAA
>NC_063355.1:34183097-34206034 GCF_021869965.1 Rhincodon typus
CTCCCTTTTCTGATGAAGGGTCTAGGCCCGAAACGTCAGCCTTCCTGCTCCTATGATGCTGCTTGGCCTGCTGTGTTCATCTAGCTCTACACCTTGTTATCTCAGATTCTCCAGCATCTGCAGTTCCTACTATCTCTGAAAAATAGTGAGCTTTCTTTGCATAGTATGTGTCAATAGCTTCCTGATTGCAACAAGAAGTAAGAAACTCAGACTTTACAAATATTTTTAGCTCCAGTCTGGAAAGAATTAGGCTTATAAAACTTCATCACTGATGTCATTGTCACAGCCACTGGCAATGTGATCCTTGGGCAACTCTGATGTGGTTGTCAGCTGCAACTGGTGGCAGATTTTAATGACGTCTTCATTACGTAAGTACAAACATCTCTCACAAACCTCACTGAGATACAGCCATGTTTATTCAGTGTAAATCTCACATTAACACTTTAAAAGATATGACTTCGGCTGATTATGTAACTTTTGCACAAAAACAAAAGCTGTTAATCAGGTAAATCTACATTTTATGTTCTATACAATCAAAAAATTTGTTCCTGTAGAAACTGCTGAAGTGGGTTTGAGATGTTCTGGGAAGGATATAAAGAGAGGCAAGACAGGAGAGGGAGAGGCACTTTGATTAAGGAAAACATTACTACTGTAGTTAGAGAAGTTATTTCTGAGGGATCATTTAGTGAAAATGTGTATATTGAAATTAGAAAGAAGAAATGATCATCTTGATGGGATTATACTAGAGGCTCCCCAATAGTCAGAGGGAAATTGAGAAGTAGATTTGAGATCTCTACATATATTTAAGAATAACAAGGTTGTATTGGTAGGGAATTTTAATTTTCCAAACATTGACTGCGACTACCATAGTTTTAAAGATTTGGGTGGTGAAGAATTTATTAAATGTATTCAAGAAAATTTATCAGTGTAAATGTTCCTACTAGAGAAGGAGCAAAACTTGCCTTTCTCGGAAATTAAGGCAACACAAGTGACTGAAGTGTTAGTAGGGGAACACTTTGGGGCTAGTGATCATAATTCTATTAGGTTTCAAAATAGTGACAGAAAAGGACAAGTCTTCATAAAAGTTAAAGTTCTTAATTGGACTAAGGCAAATTTTAAGGGTATGAAACAAGAACTTTCAAAATTTGATTGGAGGAGACTGCAGGTAAAGGAACAATTGACAAGTGGGAGGCTTTCAAAAGTGTGATAATGAGAACTCAGAGGCATTATGTTCCTGTTGGAATGAAAGACAAGGCTGGTAAGGTTAGGGAGCAATGGATGAATAAAGACATTGAAATTCTAGTCAAGAAGTTTTAAAAAGTCATTTTAGATATAGACAATGGGGATCAATTGAATCTCTTGAAGAGTATAAACAGTGTAGGGGCATTCTTAATGAAATGAGGAAGGCAAAGGCGGAAAAGGGATATCCTGGTGGCAGACAAGGCTAAAGATCATCCAAAAATGTTCTACAAATATATTAAGAGCAGAAAGCAACTGAGAGAGTAGGAGCCCCTAAAGACCATTAAGGTTGACTTTGTGTTGAACATCAGGAGATGGGACAGATATTAAATGAATATTTTGCATCAGTTTTTAAATTGTTAAAAAGTGGAATCTAGAGAACTCAGGGAAATAAATATTGATGTTTTGAAAACAGTTCGCATACAGAATAGGAAGTGCTGGAAGTCTTAAAACACAAAGGTAGATAAATCTCCAGGACCTGATCAAGTGTATGCCAGGATGTTGTGGGAAGTTAGGGATGAAATTGTGGGGTCCCTAGCAAAAACATTTATTTCATCTACAAACATGGGTAAAGTACCAAAGGACTTGACTGTGGCTAATATTGCGCCATTGTTTTAAGAAAGGCTGTAAAGAAAAGCCTGGAAACTACAGACCTGTAGGTCTGACATCAGTGGTGGCTAAGTTGTTGCAGGTGATGCTGAAAGATAGGATTTACATGCTTTTGTAGAGGCAAGCATTGATTAGGGATAGTCAACATGGTTTTGTGCAAGGAAAACCGTGTCTCAAACTTGATTGAGATTTTTTAAAATGAAGTAGCCAAAAAGATCGATGAGGGCAGAACAGTAGACATTGTTTACTAGGACTTCACTAAAGCCTTTGACAAGGTTCCATAGGTGGATAGAGTTGCTAAGAAGGCGTATGGTGTGTTAGCTTTCCTTAATAGAGGGATTGAGTTCAAGAGCTGTGAAGTTATGCTCCAGCTATACAAAACCCTGGTTCGGCCACATCTGGAGTATTGTGTCCAGTTCTGGTCGCCTTGTTACAGAGAAGATGTGGAAGCATTGGAAAAGGCGCAGAGGACTTTTACCAGGATGTTGCCTGGATTGGAGGGAAGGTCTTACGAGGAAAGGTTGAGAGAGCTAGGGCTTTTCTCTTTAGAACGACGAAGGATGAGAGGTGACTTGATAGAGGTGTACAAAATGATCAGAGGTATAGATAGAGTGGACAGCCAGAGACTTTTTCCTTGGGTGGAGGTAGCTATTACGAAGGAGCATAGTTTTAAAGTGAGTGGAGGTAGATATAGGGGAGACGTCAGAGGTAGGTTCTTTACTTAGAGAGTGGTAGGGGCGTGGAATGCATTGCCGGAGAGGGTCGTGGAGTCAGCCTCATTAGGGGCATTCGAGCGGCTATTAGATAGGCATATGGATGATAATATAAAGGTAGTGGTGGAGGTTAGATAGACATTAGGTTTAGGGTAAAAGTTCAGCACAACATCGTGGGCCGAAGGACCTGTACTGTGCTGTACTGTTCTATGCTCTAAGTTCTATGGTAGTCCAATAAATAAAATTAGATCACATCGAATTCAGGGTGAGCTTGCAAATTGGATACAAAATCCAATAGAGGGCAACAGAGAGCCTTCACTGAAGCATTCTGGGAGAAGTGGGCTCAGACACCATGACTGAACAGTGGATCAAGGACACCCCCTACCCATCGCGCTGTGGTGAATAGGAGAAAGAGTATCCAATAAGGGGTAGTAGAGAGATTTTGCTGTGGAGAATTTGGAATGGAGACAAACTGAAATGTTTAGAGATAGTAGGAGCTGCCGATGCTGGAGAATCTGAGATAACACGGTGTAGCGCTGGATGAACACAGCAGGCCCAGCAGCATCAGAGGAGCAGGAAGGCTGACGTTTCGGGCTTAGACCCTTCTTCAGAAAGATCAGCCTTCCTGCTCCTCTGATGCTGCTTGGCCTGCTGTGTTCATCCAGCTCTACACCGTGTTATCTTAAACTGAAATGTTTGTTTGTTTACTGGATATGCTACTGTACAGAACTGAACTGCATTTGTGACAACATATATAATTCAAAAAAAACTGTGCATAAAGTGTATTTTTGATATAAAAAATTCTGGGGAAAAGTTGGCACAGTCACTACGACTGAACAACAGATCGAGAGAAACCCAGTGTCAACTGTAAGCCCTAACAATTACATCACTGCAGTTTTTTCATCCTTCCTTCCTCCTCAAACCCAAAAAAAGGGTAGAGATTGAGACAGGCTGGTAGAAAGTTTGTTGAGATTGCGTTGTGATTTAAGCAATCAGTTAATTGGAAATTACCAAGAAAATAAGTGGCTGGTATAAGTGCAGGGTGAATACTGGACTTTACCGAGTAAGGTCAGCAAGGTAAAAGCAAGATAGGATTCTCTTATCTTTCTTAGTGTAAAGGGGCAGAGATGGCAGTTAGGGCAGTGGTGTGCTCCTCTTGCCAGACATAAGAGATCAGGGAGCAGTCTAGTGACCCTACAAGTATGTCTTGTAGACTGGCTGCAGCTCCTCATAGACTGTGTCGCTCTGTTGGAGCAGCAGTTGTTCACTGAGAAGTGCACATGTAGAGTGTGCGATAGACACTAGTTACAGGAAGATGGTCACACCACAGGTTCATTCAGGTAGATGGATGACCACCAGGAGAGGCAGGCAGGTAGTACAGGAGGCCCCTGTGGCTATTCCCCTCTCAAACAGGTACACTGTTTTGGATGCAGATGTTTGAGGGGAGGAGAAATTGCCTCTCATGGGAGTATAACAGCAGCAGCCAGGCCTATGGCACCACAACTGGCTCTGCTGTAGAGCAGGGTTGGGCAAGATCCAAGTAAGCCATAGTGGTAGGAGACTTGCGAGTTAGGGACACAGACAGGAGTTTGTGGCCACGTTTGAGACTCCAGGTTTGTGTGTTGCCTCCCTGGTACCAGGGTCAAGGACATTGGAGTAGTTGCATGAAATTCTTAAGAGGGAGGGTTAGCAGCCAGAGGTCGTTGTGCACATTGATACCAACGACCGAGGTAGAAAGAGTGATGAGGTCCTGCGGAGTGAGTACAGGGAGTTAGGAAAGAGGCTGAAAAGCAGGATCGAGGTTAGGAATCTCTGGGTTACCACTAGTGCTATGTGCTAGTAAGGCATGGAATAGAACAGATGAATGTGCGGCTAAGTGGTTGGTGCGGTGGGCAGAGTTTCAGGTTCTTGGATCATTGGGACCTTTTCTGGGGAATGGGTGATTTATATAAGTGGGACGAGTTGCACCGAAACAGGATGGGAACCAATATCCTCGCAGGAATGTTCACTAGTGTCACTTGGGAGTATTTAAAACTAGAGTGGCAGGCGGCTGGAAACCAGAGCAGCAGCAACAAAAACAAAGTTGCTGGAAAAGCTCAGCAGGTCTGGCAGCATCTGTGAAGGAGCAGATGCTCCTCTGGCTGGAAACCAGAGCAGCAGGTTTACCAAGTGGAGGGATGGAGGGGAGGTTGATGTTAGGACCAATAAGCCAGAAAGAAGAGACAGGCAGAGACAGGTAAATGAACACAGTGGAACTAATTGGCTGAAGTGTGTTTGTTTCAACACGAGTGTTTTAGATAAGGCAGATGAGCTTACAGCCTGGAACAGTACGTGGGACTATGATGTTGTGGCCATTACAGAGACTTGGTTGATAGGGGGACAGGACTGGTTGCTCAATGTTCCAGGGTTTCGTTGTTTTAGACAAAAGAGAGAGGAAGGTAAACTCAGGTGGAGGAGCTGCATTACTAATCAGGGAGAATGTCACATCTGTACTCAGAGAGGACATACCGGAAGGCTTGTCCACTGAGGCAATATGGGTAGAGCTCAAAAGTAAGATGGGTGCAATCACGGACAGGATTATGGGCCCTCCCAACAACTGAGACATTGAGGAACAAATATGTGGGCAGATATTTGAAAGATGCAATAACAGGGTTGTCAAAGTGGGTAACTTTAACTTGCCCAATATTGACTGGAACTCCCTTAGAGCAACAGGCTTAGATGGAGAAGAAATTATTAAGTGCATCCAAGACAGTTGCTTGAAACATAGGTGGATAGTCAAACTAGAGGAGTGGCCATACTGGACCTTGTATTGGCTAATGAGCCTGGCCAGGTGACTGACCTTTCAGTGGGAGAGCATTTTGGAAACAGTGATCACAACTTCTTAAGTTTTAAGCTAGCTATGACTAAGGATAAATCAGGACCTTGCGGGAAGGTACTAAATTGGAGAGGGGCAAATTACATCAATATTAGGCAGAGCTCGCGAGTGTTAATTGGGAGGAGCTGTTATCGGGCAAGTCCACATTTGACGTGTGGGCGTTGTTTAAAGACCTACTGATCAGAGTTCAGGACCGGTATGTTCCAGTAAGGAGGAAGGATAAAGATGGTAAGGTAAAGGACCCTTGAATAACAAGCGAGGTTGTGAATTTAGTCAAAAGGGAAAAAAGCGTAAGTAAGGTTTTGGAAGCTAAAATCAGACAGGGCCCAAGAGGAATATAAAGAAAGCAGGAAAGAACTCAAGCAGGGAATTAGGAGAGCAAGAAGGGTCCATGAAACGATCTTGGCAACTAAGGTTAAGGAGAATTCCAAAGCATGGTATATATAAAAAGCATGAATACTAGGGAGTAGGTAGGACCACTGAAAGATGAAGGAGGGAACTTGTGCTTTGAGACAGAGGATTAGGGGCGGCGCGGTGGCTCAGTGGTTAGCGCTGCTGCCTCACAGCGCCGGGGACCCAGGTTTCATTCTACCCTCGGGTGACTGTCTGTGTGGAGTTTGCACATTTTCCCCGTGTCTGCGTGGGTTTCCTCCAGGTGCTCTAGTTTCCTCCCACAGTCTAAAGACGTGCAGGCTAGGTAGATTAGCCATGCTAAATTGTCCGTAGTGTTCAGGGATGTGTAGATTAGGTGGGTTATAGGCGGATGGGCCTGGGTGGGATGCTATGAGGGTTGGTGTGGACTTGTTGGGCCAAAGGGCCTGTTTCCACACTGTAGGGATTCTATGAGTAGTTTCTACCTGGGCAAGATCCTAAATGAGTACTTTGCGGCAGTATTCACCCAGGTTAAGGATATGGGCAATAGTGAGATTTGTGTGGAGCATGCTAATATGCTAGAACATTTTAATTCAAGAAAGAAGTGTTGTCCGGTTTCTTGAAGAGTATTAAGGTGGATAACGTTATCCTACATTAAAGGCATCTTGATCAATTGGGTCAATGGTATCTACCACAGGTTAGTGAGAAAGGCAAGATAGGAGATTGCTGGGGGCTTGACCAAGATTTTTGTATCTTCACAAGCTACTGAAGATTGGTGAGTGGCTAATGTTGTTCCTCTGTTCAAGCAGAGAACTAGGGATAATCCAGGAAATGAAAGACTGGTGAGTGTCACATCTGTGCATGGGAAACTATTGGAGAGAATTCTTAAGGATAGGATATGTACATTTAGAAAAGCATGATCTAATTAGGGACAGCCAGCGTGGCTTTGTTGGGGGCAGGTCATCTTTTACTTGACTGACTTTTTCAAGGAGGTGACAAAGGTGATTGATGAGGGAGAGTAGTGGATGTTGTTTTCATGGATTTTAGTAAGGCTTTTAATAATATCCCTCATGATAGGCTCATCCAGAAGATTAAGATGCATGGTGACATGGCCACTTGGATTGAGAATTGGTTTGCCCATAAGAGCAAGAGGGTATTGGTGGAAGGGTGTTTTCCTGGCTGGAGGTCCATGACTGGTAGTGTTCCTCAGGGATCTGTACTGGGACTTCTGTTTGTGATTTATATAAATGGCTGGGATGAAAATGTAGATGGGTGGGTTAGTAAGTTTGCAGGTGATACAAAGATCGGTGGAGTTGTGGCTAGTGTAGAAGGTTGTCAAAGGGTACAGTGGGATATAGATCAGCTGCAGATATGGGTGGAGAAATGGCAGATGAAGTGTAATCCGGGTAACAGATGCTGCACTTTGAGAGACCAAATGTTAAGGAAAACTACACAGTTAATGGCAGGACTCTGAACAGCATTGATGCACAGAGGGATCTTGGGGTTCAAGTCCATAGGTCCCTGAAAGTGGCCACACAAGTCGATAAGGTGGTAAAGAAGGTGTATTGCATGCTTACTTTATTGGTCAGGGAACGGAGTACTAGAGTCAGGATGTCATGTTGTATTGCATTCAGTTCTGATTGCCACATTACAGGAAGGATGTGGAAGCTTTGGACAGGGTGCAGAAGAGGTTTGCCAGCATTCTGCCTGGATTAGAGGGTATGAGCTAGAAGGAGAGGCTAGAAAAACTTGGGTTGTTTTCTCTGGAGTGGCAGAGGCTGAGGGGAGACTTGAAAGAAGTCTATAAAATTATAAGATGCATAGATTGAGGAAAAGATTCTGACCATCAAACCTGAGGGGAAATGACTAATACTATGGGGCATGCGTTTAAGGTGAGAGATAGGAAGTTCGAAGGAGATGTGAGAGGCAAGTTTTTTTTTAATAAAACACAAAGTGGTAGGAATCTGGAACATGCTGCTGGGGTGGTGGTGGAGGCAGATATGAAAGGGGCATTTAAGGCACTTTTAGATAAGCACATGTATATACAAGGAATGGAGGGATATGGACCAAAGGCAGGCAGAAGGGATTAGTTTAATTTGGCATCATGTTCAGCACACAGCGTGTGCCGAAGGGCCCATTCCTGTGCTGTACTGTTCTATGTTCTACAGAAAATTGGCTTGATGGTAGGAGACAGAATGGTGGCAGGGGTTTGTTTTTCAGACTGGAGGCCTGTGACCAGCAGTGTTCCACAGAGATCAGTACTGGGTCCAATTTCATCTGTCATTTATATAAATGATTGCGAAGAGAATATAGGAGGCATGGTTGGGAAGTTTGCAGATGATACCAAAATTGGTGGTTATAGTGGAGAATGAAGAAGGTTATCCAACATTAAAATTATCTTGATCAATTAGGTCAATGGGCTGAGGCTTGGTAAATACAGTTTAATTTGGATAAAGTGTTAAGAATTGCATTTTGGTAATACAAACAAGAACAGGATTTATACAATTAATGGTAGGGCCCTGGGTAGTCTTGTAGAATAGAGACACCTAAAGGTTCAGGTATATAATTCTTTGAAATTTGCATCACAGGTAGAACAGCGTTGTTAAGAAGACATTTAACACACCTGCCTTCATTGCTCAGACTACTGAGCATAGAATTTGGGACGTCATGTTGAGGTTGTACAGGACGTTGGGAAGGTCTCTTCTGGAATACTGCATGCAGTTCTTGTCACCCTATTATAAGCAGGATATTATTAAATTAGAGAGGGTTCAGAAAAGATTTACCAAAATGTTGCCAACAAGAGTCTTCGAGATGAAAAAATAGAGTGGAACATTTTTACACTGGAGCGTAGGAGGTTGAGGGATGACCTTATTGAGGTTTAAGGTCACGAGGGGTATAGATAAGCTGAACAGCAAGGGTCTTTTCCCTAGGGTGTTGGGCGTGGTGGTGGGGTGGTAAAGGATTCAAAACTAGGAGATATATTTTTAGGGTGAGATTTAAAAAAAAGGACGTGCAGGGTAACTTTTTTAAAAACTGTGGTTCATGTGTGGAATGAACAGCCAGACAAAGTGGTGCATGCAGGTAAAGTTACAACATTTAAAAGACATTTGGGATAAGTACATTAATTAGGAAGTGTTTGGAGGGTTTGGGCCAAGAGCAAGGTGGGAGGAGTTCAGTTTGGGAACATGGTCAACATGGACTACTTGGACTGAAGGGGTGGCATGCACTGCTGCCTCACAGCACCAGGGACCCAGGTTCAATTCCAGCCTCGGGCGACTGTCTATGTGGAGTTTGCACATTCTCCCCGTGTCTGTGTGGGTTTCCTCCGGGTGCTCTGGTTTCCTCCCACAGTCCAAAGATGTGCAGGCTAGATGGATTGGCCATGCTAAATTTCCTGTAGTCCTCAGGGAGGGGTAGATCAGGTGGGTTATGGGGGATGGGTCTGGGTGGGATGCTTTGAGGTTCGGTGTGGTTTGTTGGGCTGAAGGGCCTGTTTCCACACTGTAGGGATTCTATGATTCTATAATCTGTTTCCATGTTGTATGACTGACCCTATAAGTGACACAGCCCTACTTGTCTGTCAGTACTGCATGCATGACTCATTAATTCCAGTCTCCAGGCAACACCACAAACTGTCAGAGTGAAACAAAGTCAATTTATAAATATAAAAGAACATGTTTTATACCCTTTGTTCTATTCTGATGCTGCAGAATGATCTCTCTCATCTTGTTGAGAATTAAGTTACATCTGAAAAACCCTCAGCCTATTCAATTTGGGTCATATTGTTTAAACTTAGTCCAGTATTGAAATTGCGTAGTAGCTCATACAAAACTGTTTTTGAATATCTGTGAATGATCTCAGTTTTGGTCTCATGGTTATGGCAATAGGCAAATCTTTGGAAGAGGATCGATCATGTTACAGCACAGCACTGAAGAGGTCATGTTGCCTATCGTACAAAAAATTGATACGGCTATCAAAGCATAAAGTTACAACTAACTCTGCTTCATTATCCTTTCAGGAAGTGCATTTCAGCTCACATTAGTTTCTGTGGTCAACTGGAAAACAGCACAACTACAAACCACAAAGCAAGTCAGCCACAAAACATTTAGCATTCTTTGTGCTAAATCAAGGTGACCTCCAGGCATTCAGTGATGCTATGAAGTGGAATAAGTAATTCAATCACCAAATTATTCAGATAGACGAGAAACCAAGTAGTAAAATACACAATAAAAGAAGTAATTAAAAATGCATCAACAGAGAACAAAATAAAAATGATTGATATTTTAGTTTCGAGTGGGTATGTCACAAGAAAAAAAAATTTAAGAATTTGTAATTATCAGAATGGAAATTCTGTCATTCCACAAAATTAAATAGGTTCTTAGAACCAGACTCCAGGTTCTTCAAAACTAGTTACAATTTGACAGTATTATCAATCCAGTTACATTTCATTAACAAGACATAACACTACTGAGCTATTACAGCATAAAATGGAAATTCTCAACAGCGCATCCTCTGGTGAAGTGTCAAATCTACACCAATTCTCTTCTGGATTTTCATGGGAATGTTCACTAGACACAGGTGAGGTGCTGGAGGAATGTCAATGTGGTTCCATTGTTTAAAAAGAGTACAAAGAAAATGCCAAATAATTATAGGCCAGTTATTTTTACTTCCGTGATTGGCAAATTGTTCAAATCAATTCTGAGAGATTAGATCAACTGTCACTTAGATAGGCATGGACTAGTCAGGGATAATTGCATGGCTTTGTTAAGGGAAAGTCATGCCTTACAAATTTGATAGAATTTTTTGAGGAAGTGACAAGGAGGATCGATGAGGGTAGTGCAGTGGATGTTGTCTACATGGATTTTAGAAAGGCATTTAGAGTCATGCAGCACAGAAACAGACCCTGTAGTCCAACTTGTTCATGCCAACCAAGTTTCCCAAACTAAACTAGTCCCACTTGCCTGCATTTATCTCATATCTCTAGGCATTTGAGAAGGTCCCACATGGCAGACTGGACAAAAAAAAAGTAAAAGTCCATGGGACCCAGGGTAATGTGTGAAATCGGATCCAGAATTGGCTCAGTAACAGGAAACAAAGGTTAATGGTTGAGGGCAGCCCTTGTGAATGGAAAGCTGTTTCAAGTGATGTTTCACAGGGCTCAGTGTTGGGACCCCTGCAGTTGGTTTTATACATTAATGATTTGGACTCGAATAGGGGGGCCACAATTTGGAAATTTGCAGGCAACAAAAGAAAAGGCCATGTTGTGGCTAGTGTGCAGGATAGCTTTAAGCTCTAAAGTGGGTTAGTGGAATGGGCAAAAAAAGTGGCAGATTGATGTAGTGATTGGAAATGAGGTCAACCTGGTGAATCTCATTGAATATGATCTCCCAGTTTGGGCTGTTAACCTTGGCCAATCAGAGAGTTCTGGCTGACAGATATAAACAGGATTGTCAGGGGTTCTGCTCATGTTAGGAGCCAGATCTGTGTCAGGTGATGGGGCGATGGGGCCCTTTAGCAGAGAGTTCAAAAACCAGGGGTCACAGATTCAAGCTAAATAGCAGAAGATTAGAGGGGACATGTGGAAAATTTTTTTTTTTTTAAAAAATGCAGAGGGTGGATGGTGTCTGGAATTTGCTGCCTGAGTTGGTGGAGACAGAGACTCAACTCTAAATTGTACCTGGATTTGCACCTAAGTGGTGTAATCTGCAGGGCTATGGACTGTGTGCAGGAAGATGGGATTAGAAAAGGCATCTAGGTGACTTTGGGTTAGCATAGACAAGATGGGCTGAATGGCCCCCTGTGCTGTATGATTTCTATGGTTCTATATGTGCAGCCTTCAGACATTGCTGTCAATATCAGAGGAGTAACAACAGGGAACAATGACTCCACTGCATAAATAATGCAGATGTTAACACTGAATTTTGGCACTTACTTTAAACCTATATCACGAAAGGTGCATTTAAAAAGTTTAGGCCATTTGACTCTTCAAGCTTGCTGTTATTTAGTAAGACCATGCCTGATCTTGTAACTCGGCTCCTCTTCTCTCACTATGGCCACAAAATGAAAACTCATTTTTGTTTTTCAATGTAATCCTTTGGTTGCTAGACCAAGTGACTGATCTCATTACTTACTGTAGAATAATAATAGAATGGTTACAGACAGGTGCTCACTCAGCCTGTCAAATCTGCATTGGCTCTGCAAGATTATTCAGCTTTTCCCAATCTTCAGCACTTTCCTGTAACCCTGCATTTTTCCTCCCTGATGTCCGATGATTTCCAATTCCTATTTTAAAACCACAATGGAATCTCCTCGAACCACCCTTAGAGGCAGTAAATTCCAGATCCTAACCACTCATTGCATTAACAATCATGTTGTCTTCGGCCCTTTCGTCAGTTGCCTAGAAAGAAATACTTTGACTCCAAATCTTTCTGTCGAGGGGAACAGTTCCCTTTCATCTAATCTGTCTAGATTCCTTAGGATCTTGAGCACTTCTCTTAACCTTCTCTTCTCAAAAAGGAGAAGAATCTTGGCTTTTCCCAATTCCTCCTCAAAACTGAAGACTTTCGTCTATTAAATCTTTCACAAATATTTTATACACCATCTTGAAAACCTTCACATGCGTCCTAAATGCAATGTCCAGAATTTAATGCAATACTTCAGTTGAGGCCAATTCAGTGTTTTGCAAAGGTTCATCAGAAACTTCTTGCTTCCATATTCTATGCTCCCATTTGTAAAGCCCAAGAACTCCTATGCCTTTTTCAGCAATTTTTATTTTATCATCATAGAATCCCAATAGTGTGGAAACAGGCCCTTCAGCCCAACATCCACACTGACCCTCAAAGCATCCCACCCACACCCATGCCCATGCCCATATAACCCACCTAATCTACACATCCCTGAAACATTACAGGCAATTTAGCATGGTCAATCCACCTAGCTTGCACACCTTTGTGACTGCGGGAGGAAACCGGAGCACCCGGAGGAAACCCACACAGACATGGGGAGAATGTGCAAACTCCACACACAGTCGCCCAAGGGTGGAATCGAACCCGGGTCCCTGGCGCTGGAAGGCAGCAGTGATAACCACTGTGCCACCCCTCAAGCTGCTGAGCTACCTCTAGTGATTTCCTTATTAATATACCATGATTTTAATTCCCCTTTGATCATCTTGGTTCTAAGGAAAACAATCCCAATTTCTCCCGTGTTTGTACTTAATTACATAAATTACGTATCTGTAATCCTTCATTCTCATATGTTTCCTCTGCATTCTCTCAAGTGCCCAGAAATGGACACAACCCTTCAACTGTAATTTCTGTTTACTACATGTATAAATTGTGGTTAGATGGTTACAGAAGGTGACATTTAAATTTGAAGATGATACTAAATACAGATGCAAAAGAAATAATTCAAGAAAACAAAGGAACTCAATGGTGTATGCTGGCAATGTGGTGGAATAAGGAAAATGTGGAAAATGGAAATCAATATCAGGAATTGTGATGGTTCATTTTGGGGAAGGGTAAAAAAAAAGTGGTAAACTGGAATATTAGTATTTGGAAGAATCCATTTAAAACTTTGAGATTCCAGCTGCAGTATTGTGTGCAGTTCTGAACTCCACAAAACAGCAAGGAAATGGAGATAATGAGACAGTACACCACTTATTTACAAGAATCGGTATTTCCAGACTGGTCAACATGAAAGGAAAACCAGGGAAACTAGATGCTGTTCTCAAAGCATGAGATGCCACCACCAGACACACATTCCCCTCCCCTCCCTTGTCCACCTTCCTCAGGGACCATTCCCTCTGGGACACCCTGGTCCACACTTCCTTCACCCCCAACACCTCCCCACAGCCCTACGGCACCTTCCCCTGTAACCGACGAAGGTGTAACATCTGCCCATTTACCTCCTCCCTCCCCAGTATCCAAGGGCCCAAACATATCTTCCAGGTGAAGCAACACTTCACCTGCACTTCCCAGAATCTAGTCTACTGTATTCACTGCTCACAATGTGGTCTCCTCTACACTGGGGAAACAAAGCATGGACTGGGTGACCGCTTCGCAGAACATCTATGTTCTGCTTGCAAAAGAGACCCTGAACTACCTGTTGCCTGCCACTTCAATGTACCACCCTGTTCCCTCCCAATATCTGTGTCTCTGGCTTGCTGCAGTGTTCCATAGAAGCCCAATGCAAGCTGGAAGAACAACACCATATTTCCCACTTGAGGACCCTGCAGCCCTCTGGATTCACTATTGAGTTCTATAATTTTAAGGCCTAAACTCTCCCATGTCCCAGCCCCCTACCCCACACACCAGGCCTTGTTACCACATAGCCTGCCATTACACATCACCTGTTGTTAGTCACTAACAGTCCCCATTAACATCTATTTACCCTCCCAGCCTGATCGTTAGCAACTCTTTGAACAAAAAAAAAGTTGCTGGAAAAGCCCAGCAGGTCTGGCAGCATCTGTGAAGGAAAAAACAGAGTTAACGTTTCGGGTCCAGTGACCCTTCCTCAGAACTCCTCAGACCTGCTGGGCTTTTCCAGCAACTTTGTCTTTGTTCCTGATTTACAGCATCCGCAGTTCTTTCGGTTATCAACTCTTTGTCTGTCCAACTGCTCTTCTCTCTTTAGGCTCCATCCTATCATTTACTCCCTACCCCATCTCCTTTCCCTTTTTCTGCATGTAAACTGATGTTTTCCCAGCCACCGTCAGTTCTGAGGAAGGGTCACCAGACCCGAAACGTTAACTCTGTTTTCTCCTTCACAGATGCTGCCAGACCTGCTGAGCTTTTCCAGCAATAATGTTGTTGTTGTGAGATAATCAGGAGATTTGATAAGAAGTACTTAAAACTATTCCAGGGGATTATTAATGAAGTTGAATCTTTTTAGTGTTTAAGGCATATAGAAGATTAAATGTGAAAGATAAAAGCATGGGCAAAACCCACTTTTTGAAAAGCCAGTTAAAATGTTGTCACCTGGTGTCATAAGCAATAACTGTGTAAATAGATAGGAACGTGTCAGACAGGTGGTTGAAGAGGGGCATTGAGTACCATAGGTAAAAAGATGATGTCAGTACTTGGGGTTCAGAATACTGATCATTTTGGAAAATAAATACCATTATAGATTTGTGGTTAGTATAGCCTGCTTCAATGTTGTGATTTTAGTTCCATTCTGTGTGGATATGATAATTTAGGACAGACAAATGCCCTCCAACATACTACATTAAATTGTGTAGTTAAGTAGCATATGACGAGATTCAGGATATATCCCAACTGCCAGCTATTGATTGAGGACATCCAATAAGAAATCAGGTGAATAGTTGTTTGTCAGCACTGGTGTCAATCTTTTACTGTCCATGATACTATCTATTGCCAGCTCCTGAAATTAGGAAACATTTGTAAAGAAAAAAGAAACGCAAGGTGACTTAAATGAAGTGCAATGATTCAATAAGTTCACTTGCCACCATCTTCAGGAAAATTAGCTTTCGGAATAATTTAGTCTTGCCATGGTGCCCACTTTCTATGAAAGAATTAAATTCCCTAGCATTTTGTCCTTTTGTTAAATTCATAAAGAACTGCCCTATAGATTTGTACAATTGTGTATAAAAATGTCTATTACATGGGAAAAACTAGCAAACTCGGGTTGCTCTCCTTACAACAGGAAAGGGTGAAAAGTGAGGTGGTGGGGGGTGGCTTATGTATATGATGAGGACCAACCCTTTCTGAATGACTCATAATCAATTTTTCCAATAATCCTCCAATTCTTAAAAACATAGAGCTGGAGCTACATGACATTGTGCTCTGGTGCCTCCATGGCTCATTTGATCTAGATATTTTTAAATCAATCTACTCGGACATATTATGACACATCTGAAGCAAGTAGGATTTGAACTAATTTAGCTCAGGAAGTAGGGACACCACTGCACTACAACAGACAACTTTTGATCTGCCTTACAATTGTCAAACTGGGAACACCAGTAATGTAACAGGGGAGCAGACAAGACCAATTGTTGTCTCAACTCTTTAAAATTAAAGTAAGAGAAATTTCAGCTCATTTGTCTTGGTGATTGAGATACTTCACTGAATTTCTGAACATTTCTACTTTTAAATAGAATTCTTAAAAGAAAATTGCAGTAGCTAACAAAATGCAAAGGATGGGTGTACCATGTATTTTATAGTGCGCCACCTCATTTGTTTGAGGACCTGCACTTTGTTCTTGCAGAATATCATCCAGATAACCATGCATCTGAAATTTCAGAGAAGAATTCTCAGAGGTACATGCTCACACCATATGCTGAAAAGCTGAGGTACAGAAGATGGAATGAGAGCAGACTTGAAGCAATATCTACAGCAGCACAAAATAGTTGTGAATAATGTCCTGTTTGTGTGCTCCATATTCTATATAATGCTATGTAAAATCATAAATTATTCAATCATAAGATAAAAGAGAACCTGATTCTAGGTGACAAAGGATTGGACATGATGACACAGATTTCAGATAATTGTCAAGAGAATCTTGAATAAACATGAAATAAAATTTTACAATGTATAAACTAGGTCACAACGTTCTGTCTGAAAGGGGGTGGACACAGATCTCAACTTGCCAATTTTATGAACTGAGTGGTTTATGGGGAAGAGTACAGAAGATTAAATGGACAGGTCTCAAAGTAAGCAAAAACTTGCAAATGTTGGAAATTTGAAATAAATTACTGCTGGAGAAATCCCAAGAAAAAGAAAGAGTTATACGTTAAGGGCCACTAGGGGTGAGCATTAAATGTTGGCCCAGCCAACAAAGCCCACACCCCACGAAATAATTAAAATACTGGACTTGAAACAAGTGCTGCTAGACCTGCTGAGTTTCTCCAGTGCTTTACTTTTTTCTTTCTGGTCTCTGAAAGAGGTGGCACAATGGGCTATACAACCTCATTCTTCACTATATGATGCTGTGATGTGCAGACCCCAAGTACACTATTCAAAATATGGATATTCTTGGTTTCACATCCAACATTTCCTGGCTTCAGCTAAATACTTGAACAGAAATAGTTGCTTCCAGGAAAAAAGCTAACTGAAACACCAAAAGGTGATACCCTTAGCTGCAAAGAACCACCGAATGAGGGGGGAAAAAAACCCTGAAGGTAATGGGCTTGTAAAATGAAGCTCAGAGGAGCAGCAGCAGTATCCAGTGTTGGAGGAATGAGCAGTTGAAATATGTTGGTTTCCCAGTTTGTGGGAGGAAACAAGACAAATGAATAGATCATTTGAGGATAAAGTTCAAGGCAGCATGAAGTGGGAGTGAAAGGACTGAAAGGTTATGGAGTCACAGCAGACAAGGGTCCGAGTAAATTGTTTTAAAAATCAGATGAAGTGGGTATCCTCCAGAAACACTTGAGGCTGATGACCAATGTGTGTTTAAATTAGTAAGACCCAAAAACTGTTAAAACTTGAAATAAGTTCACAGTTTGAGAAACACACAAATTTCTGCCTTCAGATTCCAAGAAATGCAAATAATTCATTGGCAGGTTGGACATGTGAAGCATAAATAGTAGACAAAAGATATTAGTGTACTGCAACTTTTGCATATAAAGGTATTTTCTGCCCATTTCATGTATGATATTGCCTTTAGCGGACAAAAGTATGCTTGCTCACTTTCTGGTTTTCCAACCACTAGGAGTTGCTGCATAAAAACTGTGCCTCATGTCTTTCGCCAGCTTTGCTACCTCCTCCCACCGCCTTTGATGTGTGCCCCTCCAACTCTGACTTCTTGTTCATTTCCAATTTTAATGACTTCATCTTTTGCAATTGTGACCTCATTTGCCAAACCCCTCCGGGATTCACTCCATTTAAATGATTCAGTAAAACCTACGTCTTTGACCAAGTCATCTACCCTAATATCTCCACATATGGTCCAGTGTCAATTCTTTCTGGTGATTGTCCATGAAGCACACTGGCAGGTTTTATTATTATGGTAAAAAGGTACCATACATCACAAATTGTTGTCATACTGTAGTTAGGCTTGATACTTGTTTAATATTCAACTTACATACTGAGTCTCTAATAATTTGGAGCTCCAAGTCTGTCCTCTTGGGATTCTGATCTCCAACCATTCATCTCCAAGATACAGTTTGATCCAACACTGTTGGACCCTTTGCCTAATATTAACATCTGGCAAGCAATTCTCTGCAACAAGGTTCCTCATGTCTTTCTGGATGATACCCACTCCATTTGATTTTTTAAAAAGTTTACTTGGACTAAAACATTATTGTACAAAGTGATTTTTAAAACTTTTCTACCCATGATTCTAATTTAACCACATATTAGTCTCAAAAGGTGATGTTTGATCAGCACAAGGACCTCAAAATGACACCTGCCTCAAAGATTTAAAAGACAAAAATTTAGACAAGGTCTACACAGGTAACGTTTATGCAGCAACAATAATATTGTACAGTATTTGATTAAAGACTCAAATTACTCTAGTGAAAGGCAAATAACTAAATAATTGTGAACTAAAATGACAAAATCTTGTAAAGGACAGTGTTAGCTATGCCAAACATTTTAAACTAAAGACTGTTACTGGCTTGGGTGTGGTTTATGCTTTCAAACACCAAGGATAAACTCTCAATGGATTTGTTGGTTGAAAACCCTTCAACAGATTATCAGATCATTACTACATTACCGTTGGAGAGATTTCTTTCTGACTGTGCTGTTTCCTATATATTCCACACAGTGACATTACTTCAGAAAATATTTCTCACTATAGAGATTGTGAAGGTCACTAAACAATTTCTAAGTGGTTTGTTTGACTACCATGAACACTATCAGTTCTACTTTTGGAAGTCATCTCCATTCTCCTCAATAAAGCCCAGAAAGCCAAATCCTTTTATCTTCAACTGCAATCCAATTTGTAACCACCATTTTAAATCCAAGACTCTCCAATCGAGAGTTCACTTCTCCCACATTTCCCATCATCCAAGTTCCACCAGCCGTGATTCTATTGAGACCTAGGCAAATGCAAAACATATGTCCCGTGCATTTGACTTTCAAGATCTCACAATCCTCCTTTACTGTCTCAAGGTTGAGGCAGGATCACCACAAGCTACCTGTTCCAACATGGTTCAATTCCAAAGGTTCGATTGCCATTGTTCTTTCTGCAGTCCATTCAAATTAGTGTTGAAAAAGCCTCATGATTCCCTTCTCATTTTATTCTAAACATAAATCATCACCTTATATTGAGAAACTAGCCAATAAAGGTTGAAATGGTAATAAAAAAAAGGCACACCTTCATTTAGCAAGAGTATGGAGTGTTTCTTTACTGGATTGTAATTCCACAAAGTTACGTAAATTCTGTTTCAGTAGAGAACATATTCATACCCAAACTTCCTCTCCTATTCAACAGAGAAAGGAGTAAAACAGCAAATTGGGCCTGATCATATCTAGATTGAAGAACATATTCCCCCATGTATTACTGATTTATTGTTCTTTGAAGCTGAACATTCAATACCAACTAACTCCATAGGCGAATGAGATTTTGATATCTAAGGTGGAGGAATTGCAGTATGGTTCACTTGACAAGTTGGCAAGTTAAGCAAAGCTTGACCCGTATGGTAAACAAAAAACAAAGAACTGCAGGTGCCGAAAAGCAGAAATTGCTGGAAAATCTTAGCAGGCCTGGCAGCATCTGTTGAGAGAAAATTAGATTTAATGTTTTGAGTCCAGTAACCCTCCTTCAATTATGACTTCTGATTTTTCTCTCCATAGATGCTGCCAGCCTTACTAAGATTTTCCAGCAATTTGTTTTTTGAACTTGTACATTGCCCATTTCCAGCCTGATTAATTTACACATTCCAGGCAAAATGCTGAGCGACTGCTGCCAAATGATACCTCCACTTACTAGATTTGCCTGCACACAAAATTGCTCATGGATGCATTCTACATTTCAAATTTGTGTCTATGAGGTAACCTCTATAAGGTTACCCCTCAGCCTTCAATGCTCCAAGGAAAATAGCTCCAGCCAATTCAGCCTCTCCCTATAGCTCAAACCCTCCAACCCTTGTAAGTCTTTTCTGAGCCCTTTCAACTTTCAGAACATCCTTCCTCTAGCAGAGTGACCAAAATTGCACACAGTATTCACAAAGTGGCCTAACAAATGTCTTGTACAGCTGTAAAATGACCTCCCAACCTCTATACTCAATGAAGGCAAGCATATCTTCACTATCCTATTGACCTGCAACTCCACTTTAAATGAACTTTGGCCCATCTGATCAAGATCCTGTTGTACTCGGAGGTAACCTTCTCCGCCGTCCACTACCCTCGCAGTCAATTATTGCCCCTTATAGCCTACACCCAACTATCTGCTTGAATAGAAATAGCAAGAACTGCTGATGCTGGATTCTGAGATAACAGTGTGGAGCTGGAGGAACACAGCAGGTCAGGCAGCATCAGAGGAGCAGGAAAGCTGACATTTCGGGTCGAGACCCTTCTTCAGAATATCTGCTTGAACCTTGGGTGCGACCACATCTCTGAAAACAAATCAGGGCCCCTTCAGTCCAAATCCATGCTCTCAAACTCGTGATGTCGCAAAGTGCAGTGTTCATGTGACGGAAACATGGGACTAGATTTATTTAGGACATCTGGTGGGCATGGACGAGTTGGACTGAAGGGTCTGTTGCCACGCTGTACATCTCTGACTCTGAGTCCCCTGTCGCCATTCCCCGTTCTATCAAGCTCCTGCTGCTGCTTAAGTCCAGGTTTGCTCTGCTCCCACCATTCCAGGTGTTTGAGAAAGAAAAAAAATTCTGGCTAAAATGTTATTCAGAACATGTGCATAGTATTTACGTTAACAGCGAGTGCACAATCACCTCCGAAAAAGAAACTTGAAGATATCTTCCACTTGGTTTGAAGTACCAGTAATGGCAAAGCACATGGTTTTAGGTTAACCATTTGATCCTGACTTCTCCACCTCTGACGTGAACTGACTAACATTAAAAGGAGACCGAAAGTCAGAATTCTGAGTCAACAGTGCAATGGTTCAGTTATACCATTAGTATTGGATACAGTTAAACATGTTGCTCCATACCAGCTGTCACTTTTTTTTCGCCAATGACTGGACTCTGCTTCCCCAAATAGAGCACTGGAAAACCGTCTCATTTACAAAGCTCTCCTATAGTTTGTATTCGTGACCTTGCTATTTCTCTCCCCCTCCCATAAAATTCAACTGAAAAGCCTCGAGTAGGTGAAACACCTAGAAGTTTCCTTTAAAGTATCTAAAAATACAGAACGTTTATCCGTGCTATGCCCAGCTCCTGTGGCTTACCTCCGCCATTCTTGTAGCACAGATATGAGAACCTCCAGACGTTTCCCAGACCCACTGCATTGCCAACACAGACCAATGTGGACTCTAGCTGGCGGCTCCATGTCTCTCTACCTCGCTGAGGGTTGGAGCTGAACTCTTTAGACTGAGCCTCCTTTCCTTTGCCTGGCTTCGGCCTCACTACCCCTGCTGCTGTTCCCATTGCCCTCTCATTGGTATGTTGTCCGTTATCACTGTGTTAGTGAGCTAATAAACAGGCGTGGGAGCTACACTGCTGTCACTGCCTTTTTATTCGATTCCACGGTCAGCTCCTCCTTCCATTACCTGAACAGTTCATGACCAGCCTCCATTCCAAATGATCTTTTGTTCTTTTTTTCAAATTACAACACCTAAATGCTATTGACTCTTTCTCTAATGCCTATAAGGATGACCCAGAGTACATCCGCGGGTTATCAATTGCACGCACTCCATTTAAAAGGGGGCACAAGAGTCTGTAAACTGTAACTAAATTAAATAGAACTTAAACTGAATCAAGATGTTGTTGCCTTTAGGAACAAATTACTGCAGATGCTGGAATTTCTTTTTCTTTATTCATGCACGGGATGAGGGAGTGGCAGGCCAAACAGCATTTATTGCCATCCCTCATTGCCCAGAGGGCGGTTAAGAGTCAACCACACTGCTGTGGGTCTGGAGTCACATGTAGGCCAAACCAGGTAAGGATGGCAGTTTCCTTCCCTAAAGGACATTAATGAACCAGATGCGTTTTTCTGACAATCGATAATAGATTCGTGGGCATCATTAGACTCTTAATTACAGATATTTTTATTGAGTTTAAATTTCACCATCTGCCATGGTGGGGTTTGAACCTGGGTCCCCAGACAATATCTGGGTTGACAGTTCAGCAATAACACTAGGCCATCGCCTCCTCATTTGTACTGAAAGCATTTTGGAAAAGCAAATCATGGCAGGATATCACAGCCGGTCAGACTGCATCCATGGAAAGAAACCAAGCTAACCTTTCAACTTTAGATGACTTTTCATCATGTTGTTGCCTGTGTCAGCTATTAACATCTGCTTTTGGGAAAATGTAACAGTGTCTACGAATGTAATGGCAGAGCATTTAGAAATGCATACTATGATCAAGTACAGCCAGCATGGCTTCATGAAGGCAAAATCATACCTGGCAAATTCACTAGAATTCGTTTTGGAGGTAACAAGTAGGATACAGGGGAAACAGTGAATGTAATATATTTGGATTTTCAGAAAGTGTTTGATAAGTTATCACACAGGCTACTTCAGAGGAGTCCATGGTGTTGACATGAGTGTATGAACATGGATAGAGAGTTTGCTAACTATATAGAACAGAGAGAGTTGTGATAAAGGGGACATTTCAGGATGGCAATCTGCAACTCATGGTGTGCCACAGGGATCAGTGCTCGGGCTATTATTATTTACAACATACATCAAAGACTTGTATGAGGAAAGTGAAAGTACTATGGCCAGATGACAGAAAAATAAGTGAGAAGGCATATTGTGAGGATGCTACAGAGGGATATAGACAGATTAACTGAGTGAGCAAAAGATTTAGCAGCTGCAATATAATGTGGGGAAATGTGAATTTGTGCACTTAGGCAGGAAGAATGAAGGAGCTGCGCATTAATTAAATCTAACCAAAAAACACAGAAAGCTATGCAACAGAGAGAATTGGGAGTCCTTGTCCACGAAAACACAAAAAGCTATCATCCAAGTTCAGTAGGTAATAGGGGAAGGCAAATGGAATGTTGGAGATAGCCAGAACTGCAGATGCTGGAGTCAGAGTCAAT
>NC_063355.1:34206434-34268053 GCF_021869965.1 Rhincodon typus
GCACCCCCATCTCCTACCTACTAACCTCATCCCGCCCCCTTGACCTGTCCGTCCTCCCTGGACTGACCTATCCCCTCCCTAACTCCCCACCTACACTCATCTTTACTGGCTCCATCCCTGCCTCTTTGACCTGTCTGTTTCCTCTCCACCTATCTTCTCCTCTATCCATCTTCTATCCGCCTCCCCCTCTCTCCCTATTTATTTCAGAACCCCCTTCCCCTCCGCCATTTCTGAAGAAGGGTCTAGGCCCGAAACGTCAGCCTTCCTGCTCCTCTGATGCTGCTTGGCCTGCTGTGTTCATCCACCTGTACACCTTGTTATATCAGCAAGTCTGGAGGGACTGTTTTATGTGGTTGAGTAAATCGGGCCTGTACTCATTGGAATATAGAAGAATGCAAGGTGGCTTTATTGAAACATACAAGATTCTAAGGGACTTGACAGAATAGATGCAGTGAGGTTGTCTCCCCTTGTGGGAGAGTCCAGAACCAAAGGTCGTAATCTCAGAATAAGGAGTTGCACATTTAAGACAGAGATGAAGAGGAATTTCTTGTGGAGGGTTGTGAATCTGTAGAATTTCTTACCACAGAGGGCTTATGAGGCTGGGTCATTCAAGGCTGAAATGGACAAATTTTTCATCAGTAAGTGAATCAAGGGTTACGGGGAAAAGGTAGGAAGGTGGAGTTGAGGATTATCAGATCAGCGATGATCTGATTGAATGGCAGAGCAGACTCAATGGGTTGAACAGCCTAATTCTGCTCTTACATCTATTGTTTTATGGTCTATAGACTGCTGTCTCTCTGTGCTCATCGTACAGAGAAGTTTTCAAGCATGTGTACGTCATATGCTTTTTCTCCAGGACCACCCAGATGCAAACATAGCTGTGAAGGAAAGGCAGACAATTGCGCAGAACTCTTTGGAACCTTTTCTTCTGCCATATTTCTTTTTCTTTGCTTTAAGGTTTATTATTGAATGTTATATGGCTCAGTGTCTGATCCACACAACTCCATACACCATTAAAACATAAGTAACCCCTGTACTTCCTAAGAAGCACTCACGGTAAAATTTGAGCCAAAAAAACTGTTTTTGAATTGTGTCATCCTTGACTTCATGGTAGCATTTTTCTCTCTCGGCTTAAAAAGTGGTTCTTTTCTTTCTTTCTTTCAAAAATATACTTTATTAATAAAATTTGTATAAAAATACAAACTTGTACATTTCAGGACATGCAAGAAAATTAATCTCATACAACTGTAACTGTCTTCATATTTAGCGACATACCCTTGGTCAGGTAAGCAGCCTAATCACAAATTACAATTTCAAATTACACACAATGCAACAGATGTGAAGTTTGCCATACAACACCTGACATGCCGAGATGCTGTTTCATTTTTGATGCTCTTGATTTATAACAGTCAATCTTTGAGGCATACGGCCTGAGGGGTATTAAAGTTCCCAGTCCCTCAGTACTAAAGTTGAAAGGCCTTGGACAGTGACCTCTCATTATTTTGCCTCTGCAGCAGCTGATCCAAGCTTTAGTGTGTCTCTTCACATATCATCCAGGACTTTGGTCTGTGCCAATCGATAATGTTTGCACTATTTTTCTCCTTTCTGTAAAGATTCATACAACATGTCCCTGTAAAAACAGTTGATTTCTGACCTCCAGATTAAGTGGAAAATAACTCATGTGAATGCCATGGGCCAGACCTGCATCATATACCTTAAAACCAAGATCTCCTTGTACCTGATGACTAGGTTCTTATTGCAATGGAAAGGGAGCACAGCTACCCACTCCTTCTAGTTATTAGCACATGCCCATGTCTCCAAAACCATATCCCCAGCACCTTTAGATAATGTGACAGGTATAGAAGCAGAAATCGAGTGATTCCCTAGAAAAGTATAAAGGCAGTAGGAGTATACTTAAGAGGGAAAAAGGGAACACGAGATAGCTTTGGCACATTAGGGTTAAGGAGAATCTAAAGGGATTCTACAAATACATTAAGGACAAAATGATAACTAGGGAGAGAATTGGGCCCCTTAAAGATCAGCAAGGCTGCCTATGTGTGGAACCGCAAGAGATGGGGGAGATACTAAAGGAGTATTTTGCAAGGGTGTTTACTGTGGGGAAGGCTATGGAAGATAGAGAACAGGGGGAAATAAATAGCGACATCTTAAAAAATGTCCATATTACAGAGGAGGAGGTGTTGGATGACTTAAAACACATAAAGGTAGATAAATCCCTGGCACCTGATCAGGTGTACCCTAGAACTCTGTGGGAAGCTAGGGAAGTGATTGCTGGGCCCCTTGCTGAGATTTTTGTATCATTGATAGCCACAGGCAAAGTGCCGGAAGACTGGACGTTGGCTAATGTGGTGCCTCTGTTTAAGAAAGGTGGTAAGGAAAAGCCAGGGAACTATAAATCGGTGAGCCTGACATTGGTGGTGGGCAATTTGTTGGAGGGAATCCTGAGGGACAGGATTTACATGTATTTGGAAAGGCAAGGACTGATTAGGGATAGCCAACATGGCTTTGTGCATGGGAATCATGTCTCACAAACTTAACTGAGATTTTTGAAGAAGTAACAAAGAGGATTGATGAGGGCAGAGTGGTGGATTTGATCTATCTGGACATCAGTAAGGCACTCGACAAGGTTCCTCATGGTAGACTGGTTAGCAAGGTTAGATTGCATGGAATACAAGGAGACCTAGCCATTTGGATACAGAACTGTCTCGAAGGTAAAAGGCAGAGGGTGGTGGAGGAGGATTGCTTTTCAGACTGGAGACCTGTGACCAGCAGTGTGCCACAAGGATCGGTGCTGGGTCCACTGCTTTTCGTCATTTATATAAACAATTTGGATAGGAACATTGGAGGTATGGTTAGTAAGTTTGCAGATGACACCAAAATTGGAGGTGTAGTGTACAGTGAAGAAGGTTACCTCAGAGTACAATGGGATCTTGATCAGATGGGTCAAGAGCTAAGGAATGACATAAGGAGTCGCAGGTAGACAGTTTGGTGAAGAAGGCGTTTGGTATGCCTGCCTTTATTGCTCAGTGCATAGAGTATAGGATGTCACGTTGTGGCTGTACGGGACATTGGTTAGGCCACTATTGGAATATGGCATGCAATTCTGGTCTCCGTCCTGTAGGAAGGATGTGAAACTTGAAAGGGTTCAGAAAAGATTTACAAGGATGTTGCCAGGGTTGGAGGGTTTGAGCTTTAGGGAGAGGCTGAATAGGCTGGGGCTACTTTCCCTGGAGTGTTGGAAGCTGAGGGGTAACTATATAGAGGTTTGTAAAATCATGAGGGGCATGGATAGGGTAAATAGGCAAGGTCTTTTCCCTGGGGCTAGGGAGTCCAAAACTGGAGGGCATAGATTTAAGGTGAGAGGGCAAAGACTTAAAAGGAACCTAAGGAGCAACTTGCTCACACAGAGGGTGGTGCATGTATGGAATGAGCTGCCAGAGGAAGTGGTGGAGGCTGGTACAGTTACACCATTTAATTTTACAGTACCTGTAGTCCCAATTCTGCTGCACTTTCCCCACAGCCCTGTATGTTTTTTTCTTTCAAGTATTTATTCTGTTCTCTCATGTTACAGTTGAAGCTGCTTTCACCACCACTTCACATAATACATTCCACATCATAACAGTTCACTGTATAACGAAATGGTTTCTTGAATGGTCTTTGATCGTTTGCCAATGGCCTTAATCCTATGTTACCAGCCGTCATGAATTAAAAGTAAAGTTCCAACAACTGTGTTAAGTTTCCTCTTGTCCTCCTCTGCTGTAAGAAAACTGGCTTTTTCAGTTTCTTAATACAACTGAAGTCACTTATCCTCATTATCATTTTAAAGATCTCTTCCACAACCTTTCCAAGGTCATGAAATCTTACTTAAAAGTATGGTGCCCAGAACAAAACACAAAACTCCATGTCAGGCCTAAATAATGTAGATCCACAGTTATATATATCAGATCTCACATGTGTGGTCATACAAGTGTCTTGCTGTACAGAAGGCAAAGGCAACTTTCACCCGATCTGCTGAAAAATGCTGCTTTTCTTTCTGTTTAAACTGCTTCTCCTAAGCGCTATGCCCAAAAATGAATCAAGAGTGGTGAAGAAGGGAGAGATAGATGGGAGAGTGTAAAAGGGAGAATTGACCAGAAAAGAAAAAGAATACTAAAGAACATGGCACACAGCAGAAAATAAGCCTGGACAAGCAGTAAAGAATAGGACGAAGAGCAAAATACATCCATATAAGGGAATAGTTGGTGTAGCTCAGGTAATTTAACTGCATATCCATTAGAGGGAACAGTCACCAGTTACTTTAGGATTCAGAGACCATCTGTAAAGCTTAAGATAGATATGCAAGTATTATCCATAAGGGAAGGCTTGGTGCTGTGATCAGATGATAGAGATAGATAAGCCCTGAAGATAACATTGAAGTGGAAGTCATGTTGAAATTAGAGGCCTAATTAATCAGGAATTAATATTGGTGTTAGATTGTGCTGACAGGGATTGGATAGACAAGGCTGGACAAGAGCTTTTGCACATCTTTAGCGACCGGGAAATGACAGAAGCCATCATTCTGATATTTGCAAATAAACAAGTTTTACCCAATGCCATGAAATTGCACGAAATTTAACAGAAATTGGGTTTGACCTGCTTCTGGGATAGAAATTGGTATGTGCAGTTGTCCTGTGCCATTTTTCAGGAGATGGACTTTTTGAAGTTCTTGCATGGCTAATGTCCATTTACAGTTTGAAATGAACATACCAAAATGTTTTAGACAAAAAAAGTCAGTTGCGTTGGAAAATCTACCAAAAGTAATCCAGACTCTACTCTTTGCATTTCTTTGGTATCTTTTTTGGCTTTGCTTTAGAAAGTTTTATATAAATGTACTAATAATCTTGAGCAAGAATTAAATGTTAAGTATTTGAAAAGGTTTATCTTTAAACCATTTTTCATTATTTGAATGACTTTCTCTTTCTGTATTCGATTTGGGCTTTTTAATACTTTTAATGCCTTGCTGTAAATCGTCGATTTTAAGTTCATTAAAAGCCATGATGTTGGTTCTATTTTACTCACTAAACTTAAGTTTATTAATAAATTAAACAAGTTTTTTTTTAAAAAGAGCAGCACAGTGTCTCAGTGGTTAGCACTGTTGCCCCATA
This sequence comes from Rhincodon typus, assembly GCF_021869965.1. Lineage (NCBI taxonomy): Eukaryota > Metazoa > Chordata > Chondrichthyes > Orectolobiformes > Rhincodontidae > Rhincodon > Rhincodon typus. The sequence continues at coordinate 34,211,597 of NC_063355.1, forward strand.
GTGTCAGTTCCTGGGTTCAATTGCAGTCTTGGGTGACTGTGTGAAGTTTGCACATTCTCCCCATGTCTGTGTGGGTTTCCTCTGGGTGCTCTGGTTTCCTCCCACAGTCCAAAGATGTGTGGGTTGGGTAGATTGGCCATGCTAAATGACCCATAGTGTTCAGGGATTTAGGGCAAGGTGGGTTAGCCATGATAAATGCGGGGCTGCAGGGATAGGGTGGGGTGCATTTTGGAAAGTTGATGCAGACTCAATGGGCCGAACAGCCTCTTTCTGCACTGTAGATATTCTATGATTCTATGACTCAGCACTTTGAAAGAAACCAAACTGCATTTGTTTTTGCAGTGAATGATCGACTTATAGGTTATTTTATACCAATGTTGTATGTAACCATTGTGACACCATAATGCATAAATACACTGTTCTGAGCTGTAAACCACAGAGTGTCTCCAAGCTAGACTCTGCAACCTCTCGCAAATATGTGATAAAAGCTTGAATGCATTTGCCTTGTTACGATCTACTTAGGTATGAAGGTTTGATCTTTGCAAAACCTCTGTCTAGTGGCTACTCGCATGCCCTTCTGGAAAGATTCTAAGGCTGTTACAGGTACTGCTAACATTTGAATCAGGATACTTAGGCCAAGCAGACATCCCTAGTAGTCAGTATTCAGGCAGGGTTAAAGGATACGATATGTCTGTCAAATCATTTTATTTGCAGTCCAATGAGATGCTACATCTAGAGTCATCAGATTGACGCACATTTCAGAAAAGGGAAGAGAAGCGTGATAGATTGTGTTCCTGAACACATTACTGATTAGACCACAGATCTGCTGGGAAACCACTACAACACAGTTGAAAGCCTAATGCCTAGACTGTCCTACTGCAGCAAAGTAAATCCATTTTCTGAGAGTGAGCCTGGTTTTCATACCCAGTTTTTAAAATTTGATTTGATTTATTAGTGTTGCATGAACCTAGGTACAGTGAAAAGTTTTGTTTGGCGTGCAGTACAGGCAGATCATACCATACAAAATGCATTAGGGTAATAGAACAGAACAAGGAATACAATGTTACTGCTACAGAGAAGGTGCACAAACAGCGAGATCAACATTACATTTAAAATTTGAGAGGTCCATTCAGAAGTCTAATAACAGCAGGGAAGAAGCTGTTCTTGAATCCGTTGGTATGTTTGCTTGTATCTTCTGCCCAACAGAAAAGTTTGGAAGAGATTATAACTGGGATGGGAGGGGTCTTTGATTCTGTTGGCTGCCTTCCGAAGGCAGTGAGAAGTGTAGATGGAGTCAACTCACAAGCCAGAGTAAATAAAAATGTTGAAATCTAGCCTACAAAGAAAATGTTTAAATCTCTATAGTTGCTCTTGATGAAATTTGTATATAGATCCCAAGAGTAGCATTTTAGCCAGAGGGGGAATAGAAACATTTACAAGGTCAAACGTAAGCTGCTTTTTCCTTTGTGCATAGCTGAGCCACTTATACATAACAGAATTCACAATGTGTCGTTATATAACTGTTTATATAATGTTTCAGTGTTGAGCTTATATAATGCCAACTTCTGTAACAGCTGCTGAGCAAAAGCAGATAAGACCACAAGATATAGGAACAGAAGGAGGCCATTTGGCCCATCAAATCTGCTCCACCATTCTTCAAAATCATGGCTGATCTGATAATAATCAACTCCATCATCCTTCCTTTTCCCCATAACCCTCTCTGATTAAAAATCTGTCTATCTCAGCCTTGAATATACTTAACAACTCAGCCTTGACAGCCCCATAACTAAAGAATTCCACAGATTCACAACCCTCAGGAGAAATTCCTCTTTACCTCTGCCTCATATGGGCAACAACTTACTCTGAGATTATGTCGTCTGGTCCTTAACTCTCCTATAAGCTGAAACAACCTCCCCACAGCCACCCTACCAAGCCTCCAAAGAACCTTGCATGCTTCAATAAGTTCTTTTCTCATTCGTCTAAACTCCAATGAGTACAAGCCCAACCTGCCCAACCTCTGGTCTTAAGAAAATCCTTCCATACCTGGGATCAACCAAATGAGCCTTCTCTGACTGCCTCCATTGCCAGTATCTTTATTTTTATTTTGATAAAGGGACCAAAATGGTTCACAGCATTCTAGCTATGGTCTACCTTGTGCCTTGGACTGTCATGGCATACCCACAATAAAAAAGGCTCCCCTTTAGATCTTAACATCTAAACTGATATACTCCTTTTTTTGGATCTGACAAGCAACCCAGCCACCTTCAAAAGCAGAACATTTAGTTAGTATTGTGAAAATCCAGAACCAGGGGTTACCCATGAATGAGGAGAATTTTTTTTTTCTCACATTAGATAAAGTATCTTTGGAACTCTCTTCTTCAAAAGGTATTGGAAACAGAAACTTTGAATATTTTAAGGCACAGGTACATAACGTTTCACCCTCTTGCTTACCATGAAATTATCAAGGCATTGGTGAGAATGTAGAGTAACCCAAATCAGTCATAATCTTCCCGAATAGTGGACCATGCTTGGGGGGCACATAGTGATTAGAGAACAACACATAGCGATGGAGAACAGTATCAGAAATCAAGCTCTGAAAACTCAGATGTAGTGCTACAAGATGTTCAGTGACCTCACATAAGCAGTCAAGGTCAGTGACTGCATCTTCAAATGTCTTTTTCTCCTCATCAAGTGTTTAAATAAGCACACCCATCATTCACCTCCCACCGAATCTCTAACATTAAATCAGACCTATGCCTGACATGGATTATTAAACTACTTCACCTCACCTTCACACAGTTGACACTGTTGGGCAAAAGTCATCCACAAAACAAACTGTAGACACCACCAGCTATTCAACTATGGCAGCTATATTGCCAAACAAGTTGTATTACTCTCGATGATACTGATTTGTCTCTCTGGCAAGGCAAGGTGGCTCATAACCAGAAGCTACAGGATCTGAAATGAGGAGGAACAGATGTCCCTACATATCTGAAAAACCATGGATGAGACAGTTCTTGTTAATATTGAGATGTAAAATACTAAGTTTGTGGCCAGAGGTGGAGTGAAACCATCAAAGATGCTGGTAACCTCATACCCTTCTGATGCTATACTTCCTTCTCAGTCCACACTCTCTTCTGATTTACACATTGCAGCTGATGTAAGCAAGCACCTTTCACTTTTCCCAATACCCTTGCCTCCAAAATAACCTGTCCATCACAATTTTCCTTCCTGATAGCCAAGTGATGCAACTTAGCCAAGCAGTGGAGGAATACCAAGGAGACAAGAAAGCATTTCATCATCATTTTATTTCACATTCACAATGATCAGCTCAGATGCTGAATTGCACATATCTTTGAAGTGATGGATTTAAGACAAACTGGAATAGTTTAAAAACATTCTGTCAAGCCAGTGTATTAGAATAGGTTGGTGAATAAATACATAACCTTTATTTTGAGCAAGTATCTTACAATACATTAGTGGTGGAATCTACACATTATGAGACACTGGATATGAGTGGACTGCTGAAGGGGGGGTGGACAAGGATTGCTCTGTTGCCAATGCACTTGAGGGTACGGTAGCAAATGGATTGCACTGTAGAGGATTCAGATGAGAACTTCAATAGGTCAATCTATACAAGGCGACTGATAGATGTGCGCCACAAAATATTTGGCAAACTGAGAGGTCAGCAAGCTTACATGCTTGGAGGAGTCCGCGTTTAATCTGGCACAGGGCTTTACATAAAGCTTAGAACTCATCTTTTGTAACATGGAAGTAGTGGCCAATTCCATTTGCCCACTTATTGACACACCATGATTCTGTGTTTTATCATTACAGTTTAGAATACACAGCAATAACCTTAAATCCAAATGTTGCAGATAAAGGTCAGATGGCTGCCAAGCAAGATTACCTCGGTGCCATACAAACTCAGACTGCTTCCATTATACCTGTGGGCTACAAAGCACAAAGGGGCTTGGAGGGTGTTGCAGCAGTCCAGTGATCTGTCCTCCAACTGATGAGCAGGATCCTCCAGGAACTGCTAATGAACTGTCACAGGCATACTGATCCGTCAGTAATCTATGCAAGATTCAGCATCTCTAGTCTTATAGAAATACAACACTAAAACTGCCCATTTCAGACAAAGGTTGCTGGACTTGAAATGCTAACTCTATTTTCCTCTCTACAGATGGTGATAGACCTGCTGAGTTTTTCCAGAACATCCTGGTTTTGCTACTACAAACTGCTGACTATTTACACAACGAAGAAAAGAAAATAAGCCAAGATTTGTCATCAATTTATACACAGAAGTCTTTTGACCTTCTTTTTCATTTTGGCGCCATACAAGGGTAGCAGTCAGTCATTTTTAAGTATTTTCTCACACAGAAAACCAAGGAGTAGAATATACTACTTATCTTCATGTTCGGGTATGTCCTTCTGGATTTGATCAGTGTACTTTCATCACTATTATTGAGACTAACTTTATAATTCCAGATGTTAATTCCACAGCAGACACCTGGACATCTGGATTACTAGTCCAGTCACATCATCTCTGTACCAATGCTTTTCCTTCCTCCTCATGACAACATACAAAGAGACATCTCGAGTAAGTGTTATACCTAAACCCTCAGTTTGTAGCCCCTTTGTCAGGTGCAGTGAGAGGACAGCACACAGACACAGCGTTAATAGCTAGAGAGATGAAGGACAGAAAGATCAAAGGATTACAGTTTTGGATTACTTATTACATGCTCTTATCACGGACAGTCTGTCACACATGCACTCGCACTCAGAGTCATAAACACACTCACACAGACCCTCTCTCACACACACACACACACACACACACACAATCTCTCACACACATTCACACTCACAATCTCTCTCTCTCTCTCAAACCCACACACACACACACAATCTCTCACACACACATTCACACTCACAATCTCTCTCTCTCTCTCTCACACCCACACACACACACACACAATCTCTCACACACACATTCACACTCACAATCTCTCTCTCTCTCACATCCACACACACACACACACATACTTTTCAACTCACATCTACTCTCTCACATTCTCTCAAGCAGTCACACACACTCTCTCTCTTACACACACTGTCTTTCACACACACACTCACACAAACCCTCTTTCTCTCTCTCTCTCACACATACACCCATGCTCTCTCACACGCATACACACATATACTCTCTCACACTCACGCTCTCTCTCAAGTAAACACACACATAAAACCCTATGTGGTGAATCATTTCATCCAAGATGTTTGTTTATTTGCAGATACATTCTATTTTGTTCAAGAAATACACAATTTGTAGTCACAGTCAGCCAGTGTGGCATTTTAAAAATCCCTGCTTTCGGAATAAGACCAACCTGATTCCAAGTGAAAACTCTGAGACAGATTCTGGACAAGGCCTCACACCTACAATTCAGTCTCTGACCTGAGATGTCACCTTTTGTATATTCCCATTGCTGTACCTGTTTGAAGTTTGAAAAGTTAGGAAACCTTTAATTATCTCTGGGCAGTGAGTTGAAGTAGATTCTGGAATTTGCATCTTAATCTATTGAAACTTGCACCTCCTTTCTAACAGTTCTCCATATCCTGCTTCTGCAATTTCTAGAATGTAGGAATATATGAATGATTAAAGATTCAGCAAGAGGCAGTCAGTCAGCCATTTTAGGCTTGTTTATTCCACTTACACCAGTTGTATGATCCTTTGATCTCCCTGCCTATAATCTCTGAGTCTGTGTGCTCCACTCTCACTACACCTGACAAAGGGGCTGCTTGTGTTTTCAAATAAACCTGTTGGACTATAACATGGTGTCGTGAGATTTTTGACTTAGTCCACCCCAGTCCAACACCGGCACCTCCACATCAACCCTCAGTTTGAGAAGAGGGTGTCAAAATCTCAATTGTTTCAGAGTCTTAAGACAAGTCTGAAACAATTCCATTTGTGCGTGGTAGCATGGCAAAACAAAAAGCTATAAGTTATCCTCAGCTGCAGAAATCAATAAATCTGGGATCCTTTTCTGTTGTTCACCATATTTTGAATGCTATGCTGCCCTCACTCATTGCTGCATGTTGCTGCTTCTTACTCAAAAAAGTGTTGAACCTTAATCAGTTGTAACATTTTTACTACTGCTGTCTCACTTTATGCAAATAGAGAAGGGTTATCCAGGAAAAGTAATTGGGTTAGCTAGAAATGGAATGATATACATTGGTGGAAGTCCTGCCTGTTATTAACCTACCAGTGGGAAGTGAGTGATGTCATTGGGAAGTGCAAAGACACCCTTGCACATAGGCACACACTTTCAATAAGGTGGCCATCTTATTTAGTAGCTTGTAAGATAACTTTTGATTTCATTTAGAGTGAATATTTGGGAGCAACCTAACTGATAAATAACCTATTTCTGAGAAAAATATGTCTTCACAGGCCAGCAATGTCTTCTCTTTGAAGTCGTGAATTGATTAAACATAGCCGTTCTTTGCATTTTTGTGGGCATTTTTGTCCAGAGTTATTGAATTTAGAGCTTAACCTGTATTGTCACTTCAATGTGGATGTGTGTTGTTGACAAAGACCTACCAAACTCTAACAATCATTAATCATTATAACATGGTTTACTGCACATCAGACTGTCTTCCATTGCAATTAAAAATGGACAGAAATTAATTAATATTTCACTAACCTTCTCATAATTGTACATGATGTTGTGGGAAAAGACATTAGAAACTGAACGAAAAATGTTCCCCTCTGTTGTGTCAGAAGCTCCTGCTCAATGAATAACCCATTTCCGGGATGTGATAGCACAGCAGACAAGACAACATGGTGCTATGAGCTACACTGTAGTGCATTTCACCTCTAAGACCCAGACTCAAAGCCAATCCATCTGTGGAATGTAAATTTCTATGTTTCTTAGTTCTATTGGTTCAGTACTTCATCATGTTGACAACCAGAGTATAATACAAGAAAAATCAAGGGAAGAACAGATCACTGAATCAACAAATAGAGATAACAGTGTGGAGCTGGAGGAACACAGCAGGCCAGGCAGCATCAGAGGAGCAGGAAGGTTAATGTTTCAGTTTGGGACCCTGTCCTGCTGTGTTCCTCCAGCTCCACACTGTGTTATCTCAGACTCCAGCATCTGCAGTTCTTACTATCTCCAAGTGAGTTATAACCCCACTGTGAAGCCTCTTCTAAGGATGCCCACCTTGAAGAAGTTGTCCTCCTCCCTCCGGATAGACCTCAGTGGATCTCTCTCCCACTGCAACCCTCTGGTCATCTCCTGGCCCTGAAAATCCTATTTCTGAAGAAGAGTCCCAACCCAAAATGTTAACTTTCCTGCTCCTCTGATGCTGCCTGACCTGCTGTGTTCCTCCAGCTCCACACCATGTTATCCATAAAATGTGTCATTGATGTGTTGTAGGATATTCTTCTGGGGGCAGGTCAACAGCCAGAGGTTGAGGTCTGCTTTCGTACAAAAGATATGCATAGAAAGGGAATGAGGTCCTGCAATCAGAATTTAGGAAGCTAGGTAGAAAGTTTGCAAGCAGGACCTCAAGTTTAGACCAAAAATCCAGATCACTCCAAGTACCATGTACAAGTGAGCACAAAAGTAGGAGGATCTGGTCTAGGTAGCTGTGGGAGTCGGTGGGCTTGAAATGAATATCGGTTTCTAGGTGGTTGCCCGATATGGAGACAAGCATTCCACTCCCGTACATCTCAGTTGTCCTCGTTTTTCAAGGACTGTAACTTCCCCCCCTCGGTGGTCGAGAACGCCCTCAACCGTGTCTCCCACATCTCCCGCAACTCATCCCTCACACCCCGTCCACGCAATAAGAACCAAAAAAGAATCCCCCTCGTCCTCACGTACCACCCCACCAACCTCCGGATCCAACGCATCATCCTCCGACACTTCCGCCATCTGCAATCCGACCCCACCACCAAAGACATCTTTCCCTCCCCACCCTTATCTGCTTTCCGGAGGGACCACTCTCTCCGTGACTCCCTTGTCCGCTCCACACTCCCCTCCAGCTCCACCACACCCGGCACTTTTCCCTGCAACCGCAGGAAGTGCTACACCTGCCCCCATACCTCCTCCCTCACCCCCATCCCAGGCCCTAAGAAGACTTTCCACATCAAGCAAATGTTCACCTGCACATCTGCCAATGTGGTATACTGCATCCGCTGTACCCGGTGTGGCCTCCTCTACATCGGGGAAACCAAGCGGAGGCTCGGGGACCGCTTTTGCAGAACACCTACGCTCGGTTCGCAATAAACAAATGCACCTCCCAGTCGCGAACCATTTCAACTCCCCCTCCCATTCCTCAGACGACATGTCCATCCTGGGCCTCCTGCAGTGCCACAACGATGCCACCCGAAGGTTGCAGGAACAGCAACTCATATTCCGCTTGGGAACCCTGCAGCCCAATGGTATCAATGTGGATTTCACAAGTTTCAAAATCTCCCCTCCCCCTACCGCATCCAAAACCAGTCCAGCTCGTCCCTGCCTCCCTAACCTGTTCTTCCTCCCACCTATCCCCTCCTCCCACCTCAAGCCGCACCTCCATCTCCTACCGACCAACCTCATCCCGCCCCCTTGACCTGTCTGTCCTCCCTGGACTGACCTATCCCCTTCCTAACTCCCTACCTACACTCACCTTTACTGGCCCCATCCCCGCCTCTTCGACCTGTTTGTTTCCTCTCCACCTATCTTCTCCTCTATCCATCTTCTATCCGCCTCCCACTCTCTCCCTATTTATTTCAGAACCCCCTTCCCCTCCCCCTTTTCTGATGAAGGGTCAAGGCCCAAAACGTCAGCCTCTCTGCTCCTATGATGCTGCTTGGCCTGCTGTGTTCATCCAGCCCTGCATCTTGTTGTCACAAAAGTAGGAGGATAAGGTAAATGAATGTGTGGCTGGGAAGATAGTGCAGGAAGGAGGACTTTAGATTTCTGGGGGCACTGTCACTGGCTCTAGGAAAGGTTGCATGTGTACAACTGACAGATTGCACCATTGCACATGAACAGAGCTGCGATCAACCTCCTTTTGAGCCATTTTGCTCATGCTGTTGAAAGGCTTTTCAACTAGCTTGTTAGGTGTGTGGGAACAAAGACAGAATACCAAGATTCACAAAATACTTGGGGATACAGCTAGCACTAGCATGGAGAATAGCAAGTTAATACGTGAAGTCAGAGTAAAGGAAAGAGAAAATAAGTCCAAAACAGAGTCTGCATTCATGTATGTAAAAGCATGGAGTATAATAAATAAGGTTTGAGAATTACAGATTGCCATGTGAAAATATGGTGTTGTGTCAATAACAGAGATCTGCCCAAGGTACAACAAGACTGGGTTAAATATTTCTGGTCATAGTGCAAAAGAGATAGTAGCAACATCAATACAATATTGGCTGAGTGACAGGAAACAGAGTAATGATCAATAGACAAAAACAAAGTTGCTGGAAAAGTTCTGCAGGTCTGGCAGCATCTGTGGAGGAGAAAACAGAGTTAACGTTTCGGGTCCGGTGATGATCAATGGATATCTATCAGCCTGGAGAAATGTTTGCAGTGGAGTTCTCCAGCAGTCAGTATTGGGACCCTTGCTTTTGCTGATATATATTAACAATCTGGACCTTGATGCACAGGAGATAATTTCAAGATTTGCAGATGACAGGAAATTTGGAAGAATTGTAAACAGTGAAAGGGCAATGTGGAATTCCAAAGGGTCATTGACAAGTTCAATGAATGTCAGGATAGATGCTAGATGAGGTTCAAAGCAGAGAAATGTGAGGTGATGCATTTTGTTAGAAAGAACATTGAAAGACAATATAAAATAGTAGGTACAATTCTAAAAAGGTTAACCCATCCCTATTGCAAATACATGAGCAGAGGAACCTGAATGTCTGTGTGTGCTGATCATCGAAGGTGACAGGACAGCTGGAGAGAGCAGTTCATAAACCATACAGTTGCCTCTGCGTTATTAGTAGGGTGATCAAATACAAGAGCAAGGTGGTGATGTTGAACTTGTATAACACATTTGTTAAAACTTCAGCTGGACAGTTCTGGGCATCATAACGTAGGGAAGGTGTGAATGCATTGGAGAAAGCGCTGTAGCAATTTACAATAATGGTTCCAGAATTAGGAACTTAAATTATGAGGATAGATTGAAGAAGTTGAGACTGTTCTCTTTGGAGAGAAGCTTTTCCTGCTCATAAAAGGAAAAGAATGAGAGCCATGCCACTAGACCCTAGCAGTCTGGTCCAAAGATCAATGGCGGGAGGAATGGCCAGCAGTTCTGTAAGAAGATCAATTATCTCTGCTTTGCAAGAGTAAGTGCCACATCCTTCTCTCCAACACCTCAAATTTATCCTAGATCTGCTACTGCACCCAACTCCTACCAAGGTTCATGATCTGCTAATCTGCTATTACCTCAAATATCTTCCCTCACTCCATCTACCCCCACACCAGTAACATTGCATGACCTCAGCGCTGTCTACTCACTTGTCTTGGACACTGCACCAACACTAACAATGGTACCATCAACCTTCACCTCATTCAATTCCTCCCTTTCTTTCATTCCAGAAACCAATGTCCCATAGGGCTGAAATGGCCCAGTGGGTGGAGGGGTGTCCAACATTTGACTCCTCAGTCTCCACGAGTAGAGAATTCTGGCTCTCATGGAGGAAGACTGGAACCATTCTTGTGGGGATGCTGAGATATCCGTGTCCTGTCAACCAAGTACCACTTGTCATTTCACTGCAACTCTCACAGTATCCCTGCTGTCAGTCTCATTCATCGCACACCACGTGTAACTATTGGCCACAGCACCTTTCTCACTTGTGTCTTCAAGGTACTAATGGAATGTCCACTTCCTCCGAAGACAAACAGCCAGGTCCAAGAGAGGTCACCTCCTTGACCTCTGAGAACGACAGTATGAGGCCAGACCTTTCACTTCCGACTTGTCTGATCCCCTCCAATCTTGGCAGTTCAAGCTGAGGAGGATTTATTCGTTTCTGGCAAGAAGACCCTCAGCAAACCTGGTCCATCTGGACACTAGCATTCCCAGGGCTCCCCATACAAACCTCTAGAACCAGTGGGCTCCAGTGCTGAGTTGACTCCAGCTTTGGAACCAGGGACTACACCGAGAACACAGTGGGAGGGAGACAAAGAAGAAAAGCCTTTTGAGGCCATTTTGGTGGCACAGGTGTTATTCCACTTACATAAATTTTCATGTTTGTATAAATATCATTACTTTGGCTCTGTATCAATTTGTTTGAGTGTCTGTGTGGCCTCAAATGCAACTATGCCAACATGATGTCTAACTTCATGTGCATACCAGATGCACCATGGATTATTATCTGTGTTAAGAACCTACTGCAGCATGTGGGAGCATAATGAACAAGGCGTATACAGGAGAATGGGTCCTGCTGACACCACTGTCTCTTATCCTACAACATCTGTATTCTTTCCCTGGCCTCTGAGTTCAAAGATATGGGTATGAATGAGGTGGTCAGCAATGCCTGAGGCTGGGAGCTGTACAGCACACATGCAGCCAATGCATTAGGATATGTAGGGATTACAAACCCCATAGGTCTGTGTCTTGTACATTGCATGGGACTGTGTAATGTTGTTTCTCTTTAGGAGCTCTCACATTGGTGGTCCTCACTTATGCAAGTCGAGAAGCTTACCCCTACCCACTCTGGGTGTTTTCACAACCATTTTCTTTTTCATTGCACTTCCAGCACAATGGAACTCAGCAGTGACCTTACGATGGATGGAAGATCATTGCTGAAGCAGCTGAAGATGGTTTTCCCTCGGACACTAGTCTGAGAAACTCCTGCAATGATGTCCCAGGATCTAGACTGATTGACGAACAACTACAACCTCTTCCCTTGTGTTTAGTATGATTCCAACAAGTGGGGAGTTTACCTAACTACCATTGACTATTTTTTCTAGGACTCCTTGATGCCATACCCAGTTAAATACTGCCTTGATGTCAACAGCGTATTACCACTTGAGTTCAGCTCTTTGGTCCATGTTTCATTCATGTCTGCACTGAGATTAAGTCTTGAAAGGCACTGGTGGATATATTTGCTAATCAACCCTGTTCAGAGATGTTATTACATTCCAACACCACCCTCCCTCCATCCTGCCCGAGAAAGTGGCACTTGAACCCAGGATTCCTGGCCCACAGGACACTACTACTGTACCACAAGAACTTTTGGCCCTGGTGGCTTTTTAAATGCCTGGGGCTGTGACTTTTCTGTCTAGTTATTGGTCTCTTCTTTTAAAACACTCCTTTAAGCTTACTTCTTTGACCAACATTTTAGCCATTTTCCTAATATTTCTTTCTGTGGCTCAGTATTCAACTTTGTTTGATAACGCTGCTATAAAGTACCTTGAAATGTTTTACTAAATGTATTAAGAGTAGTAAATAAATTCAGCTTATCATTTACAGTTATAAATTCATATCTTATTCTTTGAGGATAATCCTTCATTTAAGGAACCTGATTCCAGTTACCCTTCTCATTTATCTGGAATTCTTATTTTTGAACATTCTTTAGCAAAATACTTCAGAGCTTCTATCCAAATTTTTATTGTCTCTCCAGTCTTATTTCTCCTGTCCGTTTTCTTTTATGTACACTTTATTCCATAGTGTCTCTCTCTTCAATTCCATCCCCTGCCCTTTCCTGAAAGCAAAGAACTGCGGATGGTGGAAATCAGAAATAAAGATAGAAATAGCTGGAGAAACTCAGCAGGTCTGGCAGCATCTATGGAGAGAAAACAGAGTCAAGAATTCGGATCCAGTGACCCTTCTTCAGAACACCCTGCCCTTTGTTCCCTTCCAGAGACTTCATAGATGTTGAGCCTCCTCCATATAACTGCAATCTATTTTTATCTGCCCACTTTTTAAAAGTGTATTATTGTTTTTTATGAATTGACTGTCTTCAGAAGAAGATAAATCATTACCCTTTACCTATGGCCATTCCAAAGTAGCGCGAATTGCGCCAACAGGCCCATCGGCATAGTTGCCGGTGGGTGACTGTAATTTTTCTAATTGGAAACTGAGCTCAGACTTTTCCCAGTGTCATCTGCAGACAAGAGCCAAAAGCAAAGTGCAGATGGGGATCAAAGGAATGAGTCAACAACTGGGGTAAACGCCTGAGATAGGAAGCTGCCTGTATGCAACATGGCACCCGCTTGTCAGAGGACAAAAATGGTGGCTGAACTGATGATTGCTGGGTAATTTCACCTGCCTGTTTTTACACAGTTTATCATTTGCATGTTTTGAATTGTAGGAATACAATAAGAACTTGTGAATTGTTTGCAGCCACGATACAAACCTCGTTGCACGCAATGGGGTTTTACCCACTGCTGAGGTCTCTGGAGGCAGGCCTTGTCACCCCCCTGTGCACCCACCAGGCTTCAGTCCTCATTATTATAATTCAGGAAGGAAAGGGGTAAGATTGCCTTAATTTTGCATGAAATCTTAAAGGCAAAGTTAGTTCCCACGTTCTCCGTGAGGGAGCGTGTAGGTATATCAACACAGCATAAAAACCCACTACCACCAAAGCCATACTACTGTCCATCACCTGCACCATCTTTTTTATTGTGTTAGCTTAGAGCAAGACAGGATTGTGTGTTGTATCACTTTACAGGCAACATCAGGACAAAGTGGTTCACAGCTTATATCTGCATGCACTGGAAGACAGCCTAAATATTGCAGGCACCTCAATACAAAATCAAGTTTTGGTTTCTTATATCCAGTTGAATGTATATCCACTGCAAAACAGCATGCAGCTTCCTAGGTAACCAGTTTGAACATGCTGATTAAAAAGATATCACATGCTATTTATAAACAGAGCTCGGGCTGGACCAACTGTATTACTGACCATCTTCAGTGTTGGTGGATTTTTCTTTTACCCAGAAGCACACAAAAGAGACATTTTAATTTTTTCTGGATATTAGCATTAAATTAGATCCTATCATTGTTGCTCTTGAATGACTCAACTCCATAAGAGCCCCAAATATAGGTTGTTTTCTGAACTGACTGCTATATAGCAACATGCACTGCCTAAACTCATAGCAGCAAGTAGATTACAGATAGGTGGACAGAAGCATAGACAGAGATCAGATAATGATACATGATTATTATAAACTATTTCAAACATAAAGGATAAAGCACTTTGTGTATTAGGACAATGACAAGTAAGGATTAAAATTAATGTCTGATTTCCATTCTGCTGTTAAAGATAGCCATTTTCTTCCTGACTGTTTTGATGTCCTTCTCCAGAATCATGTGGAAGATGTTTTGCAAAGGTTTGATAACAAGAAGTAGAGTATTCTGACCCATGCATCTGTTATAAGGGAACTAATTACAATAATATCACATTGCCAAATGTGCATGATGTTACGTACTGTCTTATATTTTGGGAAGTTTTAGAAAGATTCAATGGTAATCCATGGAATCTCAGTGAACTACTGTGTGGTTTTATAAAACCTCAGCAAGTGTCAGTGTGACTCTGTGAGATATCAGCACCCTGCACCATATGTATTTACAGTGGTTCAACCAGGTGTTTCACTAATACTTTATCAGGGGCATTAGGGATGGGCAGCTAGCGATACCCATATCCCGTGATATATTAAAAAATGTGAAATCTCAAAACGTCTCTACCACCTATGAAATATTGATGAGTTTCAATAAGATTTAATGAATCCATGATATGCCTTATGATTTCTACATGTAAGTATTTGGTAATGGAGGAATTCAACACTCCATTTGACTGAATGCTGTTTTAGTTACTATCATGCTGTTGAACCTCAATGATGTGCTATAGTATTCTAATATTCTGCTGCGGAGGTGGAAGCTTGGAATAATAGCTAAAAAGCCACAATTAAGAAAAGAATTAAAGATAACATTTCAAATTCAAAGATTGAAAATGTAAAGTTCTGAAAATTCAGCATTCAGATTATATTAAGACAATGAGATGAGATTCTAAATTAACTGTTAAATCTTGTAATACTGTATTGTTAAATGTGCCAAATTTGTCTGTCAAGAATCTGTAAAGGTGTGCTTCTCTAGATTATATCTTACACAATAGTTACAAAATCAGACAGGTGAAATTACTTAGTTTTAGCATATCTGTTAATGCAGTTAAGTGTAAGTCTCAGGTGGAAACATAATTGAAAATTAACATATCTGACATGGATATTTGGCATTCCAATGAAGCACCACAGAAAGGCATCAAAGCTGCCCAAAATAGATGACCTATTAATACTGTAGGAAGTAATGGTCAGTGACCTACTGATGTTCTGTTACTAGATGCCACTATCATATTTGATTAAATACTGTATCATAACCTATTTACAAAGAGTTCAAGACATCTAGACGTACAAAATCATTACAATGCAATTTGTTTCTCCATGCTGACTCTTCAGATTCTGTGCTAAGCTTCATAGAATGGGCAGGAGTGTCTGAATGAATACCTAACTCCAGAATCATCCGTCTCACATTGGTTGAGATAGAATTGAAAAAAAAAATAACTGGAAGACAATTATTATTTGATTGATAAGCTCCTGAACACAACAGTTGCTTATGGGAAGTTTTCATACCAAGTATCTTCTTTCTTCTAAACCTCCTTCCTGGCCATTTAATGAAGATTTGGGAATTAGGTGACAGTTAGCATACATAGAACAGAGAGAATGAAAAAAATTCAGTTCAGTAAGGTGCTCTGGAGAGATTCATGCACTGGCAGATATGGTTTTGTGTCTCCTGTTGCAATACTATTGTGATCTCATTGTGCTTATTAAACAGTTAATGCTTGACATTTGTGCCATTTATAATTTGTCTGCAACAAAGCACAGCCAATAATTCTACACCAACTAATGTACTTGCATTGCCCCAGGAAAACATGAAATTAAGTTTTCCAAATCAATCATCCAGGAACAGGAAAGTTATTCTGATTGCCATTGGCTTTTGTTGCCTGAAATTCCCACCATAAATCTCTTTGCTACTCTCTTCACCACCCAAGTTATTTCTCAAAATGTTACATTGTCTAACCTTTTCATTGGTGTCAAATTTTATTTGATCACATTCTTGTTGAGCACCTTGGAATTCTTCAGTATATTTATGGTGCAAAATGCACAATATTGCTGTTGTAAATTTTCTTGCATTTGCTGGGTGGTGGGTGCAGGAGATGAGTTTTGTTTCCATTACACGATGTTTGCAAGAGTTATGAATTGAAGCACTTTTATCATTTTAGCAGTAAGCATTCATATTAAGCCCATACATGGCACATTCAGGATGAGCTAGATTAACACTGCCCCCACTCTACACCAACAAGTTGGTTCTATATCTTCTAGATTCAGAAAACCTTCAATATGTAATTCCATTTTCCACACAAGGATGCAGTTTTCCTCTTGAGCAAGACATCCACATAAATTATGAACAAATTTTTGTTTTGCAAACCAACATAACAGTTTATCATTCCATGACCACACCCAATTAATTTCAATTAGGACCTTAATGGCCAGCAGGGAGAAAGAAAAAGCAGTTGTTTTCATGCATTAGTCAGGAGCGATTTTATACCCAGGTTCCAAAGGTGAGAGCACATGGTAACCAAAGTCCCCTTGTTTAATCTTTCTTTCTCTAGGCAGGTCTAAATTGTTGCAAAGGTTACTGATAGAGCCAGAGAGCAGGTCAAACTGTACTGTTGGATTTTAATGTGGGGATGGATGAGGTCATTCTCTTTGGAATTAAGAAAGATAGATAGCTAAATAGTGAGAAGACAATGGAGACTATGATTGGTCAGTACTGTTAAAAATCATTTAAGATTATGCTGTCATTCAGTGAATATTTGATCCTCCTTTCCTTGTTAACTCCTTTTATTGGTGACCTCTTTAATTGCAAGGTAACAGAGGTACAGATAGATTGAGAAGATAATTAAAAATTTGGAAATATGTGGCTTCATTAAACAGAGGATGTGTGGACAAAAAAAAATTATGTCTATGCAGGAATTCTGAAACAGAAACTGCAAATGTTGGAAACACAATAGTTCAGGCAACATCTGTGTAGAAGACAGATAATTCATCCAGTCAGGCATTCTCTTCAAGGGTGAAGTATTGTCTGTTGTCTCAAATGCTGAAAGTTGCTAAATTTTGTTTCAGAAGTTGTTTGAACAGTTTTTTTTTTCCACCTACATTCTTCTCCTGTCTCTCAGACAGAAGCTCTACATAAGGTAAGTACAAGAAATCCTCCCAGTACCTCAGAAAGATGAGCCACTAGCAATCAGCATTGGATACTCCCTATAATTTAGAGCATTAAAATAATATTTAGGATCTCCTAATGTCATCCTAAATTAATTGATAATAGTTTTAATTAAAACTATGATCAAAAGTGCGGAAATTGTGGATGATGCAGCACCTAAAGCATAGGTTAAAAAAAGCCTTTTCTAATGATAGTCTTCTTATACAACCAAGTCCTCCAGAATTTCCTTTTTACTTTGGAATCTTTCCCCATGCCCATTTTAAAAATTAAATCATTGTAGCGATTCATTTACACTGTCTGTAAATCATTCATAAATGACCCTTATTCTACAGAATTACCTCAAACTTATAAAAAGATAACTCTTTCATCTCTCTTGTCTTGTGTATTTTTTGTTCCTGTTTTGTGTTTTATTGCAAATGGGTTAGATGCAGCCTGATAGCAGATTATTAATTTAGAACTTCTTCCCATTCATGTTATGACCTTGCATTCAGTGGTGGCACGAATAGGAATAAAATGCTGAGGGCAACCCTTGGCATTGATGGTGTTAGGTGAGAGGATTTTCTTTATAAAATGGTTACCCCCTTTTCCCTCTAACAAATAAATATTGCAATGGCAAAGAGACCAAGAAGCATCCAGAGATTTCCCTTTACAACTTTAAGCACTTCGGCATCATATATTTTGCCTTTAAATTCTCTCCTCTATGCTGTTTCTCCTAAAAAGTAGGTCAAACATTGAGTTCAATGCTACAATGGAAATACCCATTTTTGGAAGCTAATGATTCTCTATCGCATAGGGTTAGAACATTCTAAAGTACTAGATGACTCCATCTTTATGCTCAAAATATTTTTAATAAACCTATTGATCTAGGTAAAAATTTGGGTTGGACGTATTTTAGAGCTTAAAGTTCACTGTCAAAGAGATTGACGCAATTGCCTTTTAAGCAATTACAGGACTTTAATCATTTTAGATCAAATTGCTTTTCCATTAGAGACAATGGTCAGGAAATTCTGCATCCTTTACTATGGCAGAAGTATGATGTGGCATTACTTGCATCTAGTGCTGTGCTTGTTACTGACCCTGCCCTATTCCTTGGAAATGCAAGTCATTTGAAGCAGCCACTTGTAGGTCTAGTGATGCAACAGAGGTTCATGTTGATTGAGGAGATGGACATTGGTATTGACAGTTTACTGTTGCAAAAAAAAAGTTGGAGAACTGAAACAGGTTAAAATGGAAAGGAAAGTAATGTTGTCAGTCTTCTCAGATTACAATTCTTTTCTAAACTGTAGGGATCTGCCAAAATCCTAAAAGACAAACATATCCAGAAAGCCCCAGACCAGGACTCAAAAAATTTCTTACTGTGGTAGAAGCTGAGAAGTGCAATTTTAAACGGTAGGAAACCTATGGATCCACAGTCTGCCCCAAGATCCAGATTCCACTGCATTTGAACTCTTGGACAAGTCTGGTGAGTATAAATCAGCACAAAGATTCATCATAAAAGATATGGGGGTTGGAGTTGATGGTTGTTGCATGCAGGTTTCAGCTGATCACCTGCCCTGGTACAGAATACCCACTGTAAAATACAGGGAAAGGAAGAGAAATCATGGGTCCTGGTTATGTTCCTGGTCCCAGCCCAGGGCACAGTGGCTTGCTAGAGCCCTGGACCCCTGTTTATTGGCCCTCATGCACCCCACTATCTAGAACCTGGTAATCGGCCAGTGCCACAATATTGAGGAAACTGCATGTTCCTCCATCACAATGATTAGTTCAGCTGGGTCTAATTGGATACCGTTTGTCAAAGAAAGGCCAAGTGCTTCTAGAAAGTAAAGAGATGCAAACCCAGGTCTTAGTTTAATGTGACCAGGTCTTCCCAGGATATTGTTTGGGAACCTTTAAGGAGGTGAGGAGAAGAAGTAATATCAGAATGATCATGCACCATTTTTCTCACAGTGATGTTTCGCATGTACGGTGCAGTGATGTGTTCCAAGACGATTGTAGTATACAGTTTGTACGTAAACAAAAGACAAATGTTGATGAAACACTTTTCACAGAAATAGTGTCCTCTCATCAAAGTATTTTCAAATGAAAGAGAATGAGATGGACAGAGGAGGAGGGAAGTGACCAAATTTGATGGCACAAACTGAACGTAGGCTCTGGTAAGAACGTAGATCAGTCACTGGGAATGGGATTTGCATTGTAGAGAGTATGCCAGCGTTCAATCTTTTTATCCTTGTTCTTCAGGCACTCGTACCAGTGCTTTAAACAGTCACCTTTAGCGTTAATGCCCATTATGATACTGCCTGTTACAGAGAGAAAAAAAAATGATATTATACACTAATAGCCTAAAAGTATCAAATAACAAAGACACTGGACAAGGGAGATAAAGCCATTGGTATCCTAATTAAACGTACTGTATTTCTATCCAATACTATGCCTGAAGAAATGACAAACCCTGTTTATGTATTGGACTACCCAACTGTGTAAATTTGCCTGTATTCTAAACTGTGTGGTCACTGACACCAATGATTCGAGAAGATATATAAACTTTTCATAAGATTAGTCCTTGTTTAAAAGAAAATAGATTTTGCTCAATTCAGGTTTCCAAATCAAACTTTAAGCTTCCTAAAAATGTTAATACATTAAAGGTGCTATATAATGTAAGGTGTTTTTACATTGAGTAAATGGATTCTGCTGTGGCACAGATGCAATTCAGGAACTGATCTCATCCAGGTTGATGGCTGGACCACTAAATTGGTTTTCTTATATTAGGATGTAAAATGATAACAGACAATTAGTTTAACAGGAAATAAAAACAAACAGAGAATATTGAAAATGTGCAGCAGGTTAGTCACCAACTTAGCTCTAGTTCTGTCCCAGTACAGCAATATCCTTTGGAAATTGGCTGCTTCCAAAGAAAGGGGAAATAAATAGGGCCAGAAGTATTGTCTACCTGTAAACGCTGCCAGCTTCAAGACTTTCTGCTATTGTACAAAAGCAGCATCCAGACAGGCTCCAGCTTTGATATTTGATCTAACTGAATCCTCTGAAAATCTCCTGCCTGCCAACTTCTCAGAATCTTCAGTGCATTTCTCATGCTATTACCAGCTAGTGATCCAGAGGATGCCTGGTGATATCACTCGGTACATCTGATTTTCATTTTTCTGCCTATTCCAGGCAAAAACTTGCCAGAGAAACCCTCAGAAAAGGTGCATGAAGCAGATGGATTGGTGACCTGGCTTCATGGGGTTCTGCTCCCTTTTCATCTGAGTTTCCACATTGGAAATAAGCATATGTGGAGTACAAATTAAAGGAAGACCAAATCACCCAAGCTGTCTTTCTTATTCAATCAAACAGTATGTATTTGAAGAAGTTATTAGGAGGAACCATAATCCTTTTTAGTGAACTACTTGATTCTTGTAATTAAAACAGAGCTTTAGTAGCTATAATAGGATTAACATCATGAAAAGCTGAGACTAATCTGTTTGATCAGGTTCCATGATTTAAACAGCATTACTTGTTCAATGAAAAGCTCACTAGATTAAATGGAAATGGATGTAGTGTTGAATCTTATGTGCCCTGAATTCCTTGTCAGCATTTTAAAGGCCGAATAGTAGTGCCTGAAAAGTTAAATAATCAGCTTGACTTTAACAATCTTAATTAATGACTTTACTGGAAAAATTGGTGTTGATGTCATTTTTTTTCACAGATACAGCTTCTGTGGATATAAATTTCTGATCATCCATCTGTCTCAAAGCCAAAGGTAGAAAGCTATTGCTGAGGGAGATGGGGCCAGGACTAATTTTTAACTTTTTCCCACATTTCTCGCTGATTTTCTCAACATGTATCATTCCATTTTTTGTTCACTCCAAATACATTATGGTAGAATATTAGATATTTTTCCTCTTCTTGTCTTTATCTTTCAAATATTTCCTCTCACATCCTGTCTCATTTGACATAAACTAGTGCATGAACTTTACACTTTATTCCAGAATTTAAAAATCTAATAATTGCTAGGTAGTACAGAACATAGACATTACTAAAAGGAGACTGGAAGTGAAAGCTTTTCACCTTGCACTCATCATGACTGAAATACAAAAAAACCATCTTAGAAAGCATATCACTTTCCTAACGGAAAACTATTCAATGTGTGGACATATTCTTTTAGCCTACAAAGAAAAGGGCCCAAAGTACGAACAAATGACAGGTTTTTATACATTTGTGTAAATATATCAAAATAAACCAATTACCTGACCGTGAGAGTAATGTCTAAATCTGAGCTTTTAACCTCTACTTATTTTTCCACTTTCTTTTTGTTTCCTTGGATGGCTCCTTAGGTTGAATTTGGCAGTTCTCTACAATTCTCTACTCCAGCCTAACCACACTACATCTGATAAAGTTCCACACTTTCAGATAGTAAGACTTGCTACCCATTTTGAATTTCCAACTTTTGTAGTTTTTACTTCTAACTTTTGATATTTTATCCTGTGGCTTTTGTCCATTTGGTTTTACATTCCATATATATTCCATATACTAGTCAGCTCAACGATGAAGCAATAAAGTACTGACAATGGATGAGTTATAAATATATGGCATAAAGATATGCAGAATACATCTGAGCTCACAAGATCATTACATAGATTCCATCTAAACCGAAATATCTTAAAATCTCCCAGGCAGCCAGTACTACCATTCCAATATGTGATTTTATTACTTTTTATTGGGTTCCAATATCTAGAAGATAAAGGTAAATGGAAATTGGGTATCATGTACATCACAACTCAATAATTCTTCTGCCATGGTCTCTGTTCACCCTCATCTATACAGCTCTGCAGATTTATACAGGGGAAAACGATTTGTCCGATTCAACTATGTGTTTGCTTTTCTCTACAGATATTAAAAAAGTGCATTTCCCATGAGGGGGTGACCATAGATCAATTTCATCCAGATGGGGATATTAGGTTTACCAGTGTTAGATGCAAGTTCCTTTTTGGTTAAAAAAATTTCAACAATGGGCTTCTGGCTCACTCATCTGAGGAATAACAGACAAAAGTGGGGAGTAATTGCAAGGTTGGAGAGTCAAGCTGAGAACAACCTGTCACTGAGTATCTTGGAAGAGCAAGTTCAATTTCACAGCAGTCTGTGTGTCTCAGTTAAATATCTTTGCCCAAGAACCTAAATGAAGCACATGTGATTTGAGCTGTCCTATCATAAAAGGCCCAAGTTGTATTCACATATATACATTGGTTAGGATTTGGTATATTCTCAGATGGTTAAGGTTTTAGCTATTATTTTACAGATGTGTCTCGTGGCTATGTAACGATAGGTTCTCTGCAGCAAAGACAGAATCCTGAATCCTATTGTCTTTCTCATGCCAAGGTTAAGGATATCTTTTCAGTGCTGGAGAGGAACTTGGAGTGGGAGGGGAAAGGTACAGTCGTTGTTTGCCCTCATAGGTACCAATGATATAGGTAAGTAACAGAAAGAGGTTCTGCTGAGGGGTAAGGAGCAGCTCGGCTAAATTAGAAAACAGAATCACAAAAGTAATAATCTCTGAAATAGTAACTGAGCCATGTGCAAATTGGCATAGGGTAAATGAGATTTGACAGATAAATGCACAGCATAGAGATTGCTGTGGGAGAAATGGGTTTTGATTCATGGGCACTGGGAAGAGAGACAGCAGTTTTGTTGGGACAGGCTTCATTGAACCATGCTGGGACCAATGTCCTGGTAAATCGTATAACAGAATAAGGGGAGTCTCATTTAAAACTGAGATGCAAAGGAATTTCTTCTCTGAGAAAGTAATGAATGTTTGGAATTCTGTACCCAGAGAGTTGTGGAGGCAGATCACAAAGCATTTAAAGAGAAGATGGTTATGTATTTGAAATATCAGGAAATGGAGGGCTACGAACAGCTCGCATGGAAGAGGAGTTGAGGCCTGGGTCAGTTCAGCCAATACCTAACTGAATGGTGAGACAGAATTGAGGAACTGAATGGCCATTCTGCTCCTCATCCTTATTTTCTGATATAGAAATAATGAAGTAATAAAAGTTATTAATTCCCAGAATGCTTCAAGTACAGTATAGACAATGAATGGGCTCAAAATAGATCACTGTTTGATTTGATTCATTATTGTCATACAGACTGAGATACAGTCAAAAGTATTGTTTTGCGTGCAATTCAGGTAGATCATACCAAACGTGAGTACGTAGGGGTAATAGAACAGAATGCAGAATATAGTGTTACAGCTACAGAGAAAGCACAGAGAGACATCAACTTTAATATTTGACAGGTCTGTTCAAAAGTCTGATAACAGTGAGAAAGAAACTGTTCTTGAATCTCTTGGCACATGTATTCAAACTTTTGTACTTTGGTTCAATGGAAGAGGGTGAAAGAGCATATAACCAGGGTAGGAGGGGTCTCTGATGACATTGGTTGCTTTCCCAAGGCAGCGGGAAGTACAGACTAATTCAATGGAAGGAAGGTTGGTTTGCATGTTGGACTGGGCTGTGTAGAATAGACAATGAGTTCAGGTTAGTTATCTGCATGCTAGATGGTAAACAGATTGGCCATCTGGAAGTTTATTGGACCTACCTTATCTCTGGGGTTCACATTCACATTGACACTTGGAATGTCATAATGAATCATCTGGCACAGTGCATGTGTCTGCTAGAAGCCTGTAAAGGTTTTGGCCCCTATTGAGCAATCCATAGACTGCTAGAAGATAAAAGATCAATGGAGACTGTGGCCAGGATTTAATTCTTGAGACTCAATGCCTCCTCCCCCTATCCATCAGTTTGCGAATCGATTGGAGCCCCACGTCCCATCTGTGGACAGACCCAACATAATTTATGTCTATCTGGACATTTAACTGGTTAGTGCTGGGCCTCCCACAAGGTCAAATACGGCCATCAATTTGAGAATCGATCAGAGCCCCACATTCAATCTGTGGAAAGACCCAATGCAATTTAAGTCTGTTAAGACATTTAATAGTCAGTGCTGGGCCTCCCATAAGATCAAGCCCCAGTTGGACAGAAATTTGACCCTAAGAGCAGCTGACCAGACATAGGTGAGTAAATCATAGAGGCATTTGGCCTATTGAGACTGCATTGACCCTCCGAACAGCATCCCACCAAACCCACTCCCCCATCCTATTTACCATGGCTAATCCACCAAGTCTGCACATTCCTGGACACTATCGGGCAATTTCACATGGCCAATCCATCTAACCTGCACATCTTTGGACTGTGGGAGTCTGGAGCAGCTGGAGGAAACCCACGCAGACACGCAGAGAATGTGCAAACTCCACACAGATGGTCACCCGAGACTAGAATCGAACCCAGGTCCCTGGCGCCGTGAGGCAGCGGTGCTACAGCTTTGCTGCTTGTGCCACCCTGAGTGGAGTGGGATAGGCTTTGTGGGGTTGAGCAGATGTAGCAAAATCAAAGGCAAGGGCAACTATTTTTTTTCCACCAGCCCATCTTCCTAATGCCAGGTCCTTCGATTGGCCACTGAGGGCCTGACAGCAAGGACCCTTCCCCTGCCACAGTCGTAGACAAACCCAATGGAGTATGCTGGATGACCCTCAGGAGGCATGGAAGAGTTTTGTTTAATTCTTGAGCCACTACTGAACTCTGATGGACTCAATATTAATTTATGTCAAGTGACTCATTAATAAGCCCAACTGGCAATCCAATAGCAAGTAGCGAGATTCCCACGTCAGGCCCATCCCTAATTCTCCTGGACTACCAATCATCCTGCCCATTCAAATGGGTTAAATAAATTGGAGGAAAAATTAATTGTATTTATTTATCTGACCACGACTAACACAAAAAAGGATTATGTTGCATATATATTTGGTTTCAAGTTTGATCATCTGGCACAATGTAGTCTCTCAGCCTACTTGAAGAAAATGCAAATGAAGATATTTTAAGTCTTGGGTGGTGATTTTATGTAAGCAGCATTTTGTAGATTTGTATAATAGTACACATTCATATTTAGAGTCTGTGACTATTGTTGTAGGCTCTGCTTCTCTAACTGATGGCATCACCACTCAACAGAATATGATGTGTGAACATGCTGTGACAGGAGGACGGTAGAAATGACTCTCCTGTCTTACGAGTAGTGTCTACTCTGCTTACACAAACTAAATCTTCTGCCATGGTTCTGGAGTTTAATGCCATGTGAGTCAGCCCATGTTTTCTCCGCTTCAAAAGTGGGAGGCTGCTTTGTGTCACATAATGATTCCTAAGCTAGTCATGACAAGTATCTGCTTCTACTGAGCACTTACTGTGTGCACAAACCACGCTTATCTTTTGCGGACAGGGATTGGATGTTGAATGGATTAATTAGGTTATTAGACCTGAAGAGATAAACTTCTCACTGAGAATTATAATTCTTTCCACTCAGCCTCAGATCACTGTTGAATTGAAGCTGCAATGATTAGGTTGCAAACTGAACAAGAAATAATGGCCTAATCAAGACCTTGTTTTAATGAGCTGAACTCCAGCTGCAGTCTGCACAGTTAGTGCTCCTAAGCCTTAACCTGTCAGTCTTCACCTAAGCTCTTTGAACGTAAATAAGTCTGAATGTCTCCCTACAAGGAGAAAGTGTATGCTTATTAATGAGAAACAGCAATCATTCTGGTGTGTAGATCTTTTTCTGCAGCCTGTTTTGAAGATTCTTAACATGGTGATGGGTTTTCGAATGTGCCAAATACATGTCTAGCCAAGAAAAAAAAATACTATCATAACTGCCTGAATACAATGGGCCACATGAGCAGTTGTGAGAAAATCATTTCTTCCTAGATGACTCGTTGGATGGTCAGTAAATTGCATGCATGGGAACATGAGAAAAATGTGTCCTAACTGGAAATTAGAGAGAACAGAGGAATAAATACAATAAATAGTCGTGGTTGTTTCCTGTTCCCTAGCATGTGTTCCTTTAATTGAAAGCACTTCCAATTCTTAACTCACCAATATAATCATTGGCTTTGCCAATGTCATAATCCCACACGGAGAGTTCCAGAGTTTTCTTAGCCAGGTCATTGTGTTTAATATCATAGAAGAATTCCTGCAGAGAAAGGAAATGAATTGGTAATTATACGCTTTCATGCTTCTGACTTACATAAGAAGAAGATAAACAGCTGCTATCAATTCTGTGAGCACTTAGAATGGGATTGAAGTCAGGAGATAGAAGGGAAAGGAGAATTTCAGCATCAGTGGATTTGAAAATCTAATGTAATGGGGTCTTATACAGGATCCTTTGGGATAGCTGACTTAAAATCATAGAATCATACAGTGCAGATGTGGCCATTCAGCCCATTGACTCTGCACTGACACGTGAGCAACACCTGACTTTCAATCTAATCCCATTTACTAGCATTTGGCCAAAGCCTTAAATGTTATGACCAAGTACTTTTTAAAGGATGTGAGATAATTCGCCTCTACCATCCTTCCAGGCAGTGCATTCCAGACCATCACCACCTCTGGATATAAAACGCTTTTCCTCACATTCCCCCTAAACTTATTGCCCATCACCTTGAACCTGTGTCCCCTCATGACTGACCATTCAATTAATGGGAACAGCTGCTCCTTACCTACTCTGTCCATGCCCCTCATAACCTTGTATACCTCAATCAGATCGCCCTTCAGTCTTCTTTGCTTCAACAAAAACAAGACAAACCTATCCAATGTTTCCTCATAACTTAAATTTTCTATCCTAGGCAGCATCGTGATGAATCTCCTCTGCATCCCCTCCAGTGCAATCACACCCTTTTGTAATGTGGTGACCAGATATGCACACAGTACTCTAGCTGTGATTTCACCAAAGTTCTATATCACTCCAACAAGACTTCCCTGCTTTTGTAAGCTATGCCTCGATTGATAAAGGCAAGTGTCCCATATGCCTTTGTCACCACCCTACGAACACGCCCTTCGCTTTCAGTCTATGGGCAAACTCCAAGGTCCCTTTGTTCGACAGAATTTCCTAGTGTCATGCCATTCATTGAATACTTTCTTGTCAAATTACTCCTTCCAAAGTGTATCACCTCACACTTTTCTGGGTTGAATTCCATCTGCTGCTCATTTGCCCATTTGACCATCCCATTTACACCCTTTTATAGCCCGAGACACTCAACCTTACTGTTAACTACCCAACTTCATCTCTGCTTTAATTCCTCCATAGTAGGTAAAGTATATATTTTTAAAAGTAAAGGCACCATAGTCCTACTGGACCAGAAGACAGCTCTCTCATTAGCGAGAAATGGTGGTGGTTTAACCTGAGGGTCACTATGCCTCAGGTGAGGAGAGAAGTTGAGAAGGAGAGTCCTTCATGCTAACCTCACCTGGTGTGGGAGTCACACCCATAGTTAATACCATTTTACTAGATTAAGATGTGTCCCTTTTCTTTCAACTAACTCCTTTTCATATCTTGCTTTGAATCTTTAGTCAGGTATTCATTTGTAAGAGTTGATGGGTGTGACTAACCAGATGACAATATTTGTATCTTTTGTAGAGACATAATCTTATAATATGAGCAAACTGGCAAGGCTGCATTCATTCCCAGTTCTTGGTTGTATTAAAAAGCTTTTTTCCCTGCACTGTTTCAGTTCTGATGGTGCCACCATAATAAGTTATTAAGGCAGCCCATGAACACTAACCCAGCGATCACTAAGGTAGAGTGATATATGTTACCTGGATAATGTATGACATGAACAGATTTAAATCTAATATAGGCCACTGAACATGCCTGAGTAGCCTGCAGTTTATTTAACACCAATTGTAACACTTCCTGTATAAACAGTACAAGCTGAGGAATCTAACATAGCAGTTGGTGCTAAACACTAACCCACCGTTTTTCCAGCCCCTGCTGTTTTTTGTAAACTCTGCTGGCCATAGACCAACAGACCAAACACATTTTGAAATTCCAATATTCAATGAATTAATTCAGACTCATCATGGATTTAATAACAAAATGCTCAAATCTGGCAGAGTCCCAACACCACCAGCAAAGTTTTGCAGCCAGCAGAAACAAGGCCAAGTTATTTTATTCAAAACTTTCCCACAGAACATGATCCTGCTTCTTTTGGCCCCACAAGGAATCCTTATACCTTCCTCTACCCCAACTTTCCTCCCTCCCTCGCTAAAATTATAATGATCTCATTCACCACCCAGTGCCTTTACAGCAGATCGTATCCCTGAGCTTCCAGTTCAGTCTGAAACACCGCAATTTTCCACTTTTGCCTGCCTGTGTCCATGTATTCCCCCTCAATCAGGAGTAAGCATCGTGACAAGTAACTGAGACCCAAGATTTAAAATTGTTCAGGCCTCAAGCTAGTACGATCTTGTGTGCCTCCCTCCCAATCCAGGTCTGCACATCATTGTCCTGTCCCAAGCTAAGTTGGAGCCTCTGTCTCTGAAATTACCTATGCTCCAAATAGATAAAGTGCTGAATGGATGCTCTGTGTTCCTCCGTAACTACTTGGCTCAGAACGCTAGACGTGAATTCATATTGCACCTCATACAGAACCAACTCATAAACCAATAATGCTTTATGAGAATAATTTTGAATGCAGAGTTCTGAGTTACAGAAAGATCTGGATGTCTTCAGGCTTGAATCACAGAAGGTACATCAAGTAATTAGGAGAGCCAATCGAGTGTTAACATTTATCACGGGGTGGCACAGTGGTTAGCACTGCTGCCTCACAGTGCCAGGGTTCAATTCCACCTTCGGGTGACTGTCTGTGTGGAGTTTGCACGTTCTCCCCGTGTCTGCATGGGTTTCCTTCGGGTGCTCCGGTTTCCTCCCACAGTCCAAAGATGTGCCAAAAGAAGCAGGATCATGTTCTGTGGGAAAGTTTTGAATACAATAACTTGGCCTTGTTTCTGCTGGCTGCAAAACTTTGCTGGTGGTGTTGGGACTCTGCCAGATTTGAGCATTTTGTTATTAAATCCATGATGAGTCTGAATTAATTCATTGAATATTGGAATTTCAAAATGTGGATTGGCTATGCTAAATTGCCTGTAGTGCCCAGGGATGTGTAGGTTAGGTGTGTTAGACTTGGGAAATGCAGGGGTAGGGGAATGGGTCTGAGTGGGATGGTCTTCAGAGGGGCGGTGTGGACTTGTTGAGCCGAATGGCCTGTTTTCACACTGTAGTGGTTCTGTGATTCTATGAATCCATAGATGTGCAGGCTAGGTGTGGATTGGCCATGCTAAATTGCCCATAGTATTCAGGGATGTGTAGATTAGGGGGATTGGTCCAGGTGGAATGCTCTGAGTGTCGGTGTGGACTTGTTGAGCCAAAGGGCCTGTTTCCACACTGTAGGGATTCTATGATTTATTGTAAGGGAATTAAATACAAAAGTAGGAATTTTATGCATCAGTTATACAGAACACCGGTGAGTATTCGTCACCTTTACTTCAGGAAGGACATAAATGTGTTGAGAATAGCTCAGAGAACACTTACTAAACAAGTACCTGTGATGGGCAGGTATTCCTATGAGGAAAGGTTTAACAGGCTAGAATTGAATCTACATTTTGACAAGTAAAAGGTGACTTGATTGAAACAAATAAAATTCTGAGTGGTCTCGACAGGGTAGCTGTGGAGAGGATGTATTCTCTTGTGAGAGAAACTAGAACTAAGGGTCACTGTTTAAAAGTAAAGGGTTTCCTATTTTAAACAGATGAGGCTCAAGTTTTTCTTTTACAGACACTAAGAGTCATTGAAACCTACTTCCTGAAAAGCAGCCAAAACAGATTTCCTGAATGTTTTCAGGCAAAAGTGGACAGATTCTTGGTAAGAAAAAGGGTGAAAGTTTATCGGGAGTAGGCAGGAATGAGGACTTGAGGTTTCAATCAGATCAACTATGTTGTTATTAAATGGTGGAGCAGGTTTGAGTGCCAGAATAACCTACTACTTTTTGTTTGTAAGTTTGTCATAGGGATCAATATTATGTTCAGACTATAGTATAGTATACGAACCTAAGGTCACAACAGTGACTTCTATGAGATGCAGACATCATGCTTTTATGGAATTGATTTGTCCGATCATTTGGGGGGTCCTCAAATACAGGTGGGGAGGCAATGTCCTAATGATATTATTGCTAGACCACTAATCCCCAGATCTAGGTAATGTTTTGGGTACAAAGCTAAGAACTGTGGATGCCGGAGATCTGAAACAAAAACAGAAATTGCTAGAGACACTTAACAGATCTGGCAGTATCTGTGGGGAGAAAGCAGAATGATGAGTCACTGGACTCAATGTTAACAGCTTTCTCTCCACAGATACTGCCAGAGCTGCTCAGCTTCTCCAACAATTTCTGTTTTTGTAATGATCTGAGGACCTGGGTTCAAATCCTACCCTGACAGGTAGTCGAATTTGAACTCATTAAAAAAAAAATCTGGATTTAAGAATCTAATGATGATCATGGAACTGTTACTGACTGTCAAGAAAAACACATCTGATTCACTAATGTCGTTTAGTGAAGGAACCTGCTGACCTTGCCTTGTCTGGCCTACATGTGACTAAAAACACACAGCAATGTGGTTGACTCCTAACTACCCTTTGGGCATTTACGCCGAGCTAGCAACGTCCTCATCCTGTGAATGAATAAGAAAAATAATCAAACCCATTAGCAGCATTTATGTATAACTACAAACTATTTGTGGATGTTTGCCTATAAGATTGCTGAGTCTCACCTCATTAAATTCAGGGTTCAGCGTCTTCTTCTTGATCTGAGTCTTTTGTTTGGCCTTTTTTCCCATGTCAGGCTTGAGGCAGCTGAAAGAAATGAAAAGAAATGAAGTTTCAAATGAATGCCATTTACATTAAAGCTAAAATTTCATGAGATGGAGAGAGTTTCTGTCAATTGCTGCTATTGAAGTCAAATATTACAAGCCTGTGACATACAATCATCATGGATTTGATATTGAAAATGTCTAATTAACTTCCCTCCTCTTCTTTATTTCTTTATTTTTCGACCTTTGTATTCTAAGTTTTCTGTGTTTTAAGATGGCGCTGGAGAGTGGTGAAGCTACAACACTTTTCATGGTATTTTGTGATAAAATATGCAAGACAATAAATAAATCAAATCAAATCAAATCTGGAGTCACACATTAATCCTCAGCCAACCTTTTGCAATGCCATTCAGTAAGTACCTGTTGTAGGGGTGCAGTGTCTCAAGGACATTGCATCTAAATTTTCTACACAAGCAGCTTATAGGGAATCAGGAACTTATTTCATGAGAAATCACACGCATGAATGTATTTCAGTCTAATTTTACTCAGTTGTAATAGTGTGTTTGAATTTCAAGGCCTATACTTGTAAGGTGTAAACTCCCTTGTTTCTCTAAAGTCGGCATAAGGAGGGGGGATGTGTTGGGTATTCTAAAAGACATTAGGGTGGACAAATCCCAGGTCCAGATGGGATCTATCCCAGGTTACTGAGGGAAGTGAGAGAGGAAATAGCTGGGGCCTTAACAGATATCTTTGCAGCATCCTTGAGCACAGGTGAGGTCCTAGAGGACTGGAGAATTGCTAACGTTGTCCCCTTGTTTAAGAAGGGTAGCAAGGATAATCCAGGTAATTATAGACTGGTGAGCCTGACGTCAGTGATGGGGAAGCTGCTGGAGAAGATACTGAGGGATAGGATCTATTTACATTTGGAAGAAAATGGGCTTATTAGTGATAGGCAGCATGGTTTTGTGCAGGGAAGGTCATGTCTTTCCAACTTGATAGAATTCTTTGAGGAAGTGACAAAGTTGATAGATGAGGGAAGGGCTGTAGATGTCATATACATGGACTTCAGTAAGGCATTTGATAAGGTTCCCCATGGTAGGCTGATGGAGAAAGTGAAGTCGCATGGGGTCCAGGGTGTACTAGCTAGATGGATAGAGAACTGGCTGGGTAACAGGAGACAGAGAGTTGTAGTGGAAGGGAGTTTCTCAAAATGGAGAACTGTGACCAGTGGTGTTCCACAGGGATCCGTGTTGGGACCACTGTTGTTTGTGATATACATAAATGATCTGGAGGAAGGTATAGATGGTCTGATTAGCAAGTTTGCAGATGACACTAAGATTGGTGGAGTAGCAGGTAGTGAAGGGGACTGTCGGAGAATGCAGCGGAATATAGAGAGATTGGAGAGTTGGGCGGAGAAATGGCAGATGGAGTTCAATCCAGGCAAATGCGAGGTGATGCATTTTGGAAGATCCAATTCAAGAGCGAACTATACGGTAAATGGAAAAGCCCTGGGGAAAATTGATGTACAGAGAGATCTGGGTGTTCAGGTCCATTGTACCCTGAAGGTAGCAACACAGGTCGATAGAGTGGTCAAGAAGGCATGCGGCATGCTTTCATTCATCAGACGGGTTATTGAGTACAAGAGTTGGCAGGTCATGTTACAGTTGTATAGGACTTTGGTTCAACCACATTTGGAATACTGCGTACAGTTCTGGTCGCCACATTACCAAAAGGATGTGGATGCTTTGGAGAGGGTGCAGAGGAGGTTCACCAGGCTGTTGCCTGGTATGGAGGGCGCTAGCTATGAAGAGAGGTTGAGTAGATTAGGATTATTTACATTAGAAAGACGGAGGTTGAGGGGGGACCTGATTGAGGTCTACAAAATCATGAGAGGTATAGACAGGGTGGATAGCAGGAAGCTTTTTCCCAGAGTGGGGGACTCAATTACTAGGGGTCACGATTTCAAGATGAGAGGGGAAAAGTTTAAGGGAGATATGCATGGAAAGTTCTTTATGCAGAGGGTGGTGGGTGCCTGGAATGCGTTGCCAGTGGAGGTGGTAGAGGCAGGCACGATAGCGTCATTTAAGATGTATCTGGACAGATACATGAATGGGCAGGGAGCAGAGGGATACAGATCCTTGCAAAATAGGTGACAGGTTTAGATAGAGGATCTGGATTGGCACAGGCTTGGAGGGCCCAAGGGCCTGTTCCTGTGCTGTAATTTTCTTTGTTCTTCTTTGTTCTTTGTTCTAAAGGTACTGATATACTGTTGTGATTCACCACATTGAATGGATCCTAATCACCTCTCTCAACCACTCATTTTGTTTTCTTAAATTTGTTCATGGGTTGAGCATCTTTCTGGTAAGTAAAGCATTGATTGTGATACAATCTCAGCTGATGGTAATATAAATCAGATCCCAGAGTGAAACCTGGCTTGATAGCCCGTAGGTTTTAATACTGCAATTTTATTATCATGGCAGTCAGTCACTGAACCATCGAACAAGAGGCTGTTGGTGTACTTTTAAAAAAAGAACATAAGTTAATTACACAAAAGGAAAAAACTATGGACTGAATTTGACTTTTTTTTGACTGAGAGTTGCATCGAGGTTTTTGGATGGATTCTTGCCATGAAGCTCATTGAGATTTCTGGTCATTTCTTAAAAAATGAACTTCAATAACTACCTACCCCCCCTCATGGTGTCCAATTCTAATCCCATTTTATCACATGCCACACCCAGAACGACCCACCACTCACCAGATATCTGCCGAAACACTGGCATTCCTTGTGCCCGTACCATCTTTAAAAGCCTGTTATGTACCCGGACAAGCACTGTTCATTGAAGTTGCCCTGCATAGTTTCTGACATTTGCCCCAGTGTAAAAGCTGGAGAATTGTCACCTGGCTTTGCAGGCAGGGATTTTGAGGTCCTACTGAATGTGTTGTGCAAACGTGGGACTTAGAAATGTAGAAAATAGGGGCGTAAGAAAGTCATTCAGCTCTCCAACCCTGCTCCATTATTCAATGTGATAATCACTGATCATCCACTCAGTATCCTGTTTCCATTTTCTCCCCCCACCCTTTGATCCCTTTAGCCCTAAGAACTTTATCTACCTGTTCCTCCAGGACCAGCAGTGGAGTCCACAACACAAGTCCATGCCAGTCTTGTCCAAAGTTGCAAACCAGGTTACAGCAGTCTCAGTGAATTGAAGGAATGCCCAGCAATGCAGAAAGAAGGTCAATGTCCTTCTCTGCTCGGCCACCATAAGTCCCACCATCTTCCCACTGATCCTTCACACTTGCTCTGTCTCTGCTACTCTACGTGCCTGTTACCAAGGCTCACGCTCTACCACTTTCGCTATTGGTTGCTACATTATCCCTTACTCGCTCTCACCCACCCCATCCTCCCAAACCACTAACCCTGCTTGTCATCTGTGCTGTACACTCACTCATTCAGGATACCTGCTGAACTGCACCAAAAGTATTAGCTGTGACACCCACCCTCATCTCTGAAATTACCTGCCTGTCGCTCATTCCAGGAAAAAAAAACTGTCCTAACAGGGCAGAAAGAGTCCAGACGCATGGTGGGCTGAACATGATTAGGTTCCTCATGTGGAGAGGATCCTGATGACCGCTCGAGCAGCTGACTTATCGTATCAAATCTCTCTGAACTAATGTCAGAGGCTACCGATGACTTAATGTGCCGGGACCCCTGAACAAAGGCTATTCGCTCCCGTGTGCAGCATTGAGATTCAGAAGAATCCTAGAAGTGGATCAGGGATGTGCCATGAGAGTTCTTAAAGGTTGGCACATGTTGGATGCCAATGCCAGTGTATGAGGTACATGTGTGGCTGGTGCCCATGGGGTCTGCCCTGAGATGTAGGGGTCTACTGTCCAAGATGGAGGTCCTACAGAGCAAGCAGCAAGCCAAAATCGCCAGTGAGCCACTTGATTTCCACGCTTAGATTTCTCGCCTCTCACTTGTTTGGCGTGTTTGAGAAGGTAGGAAACTGAATATTAATGAGGCGAGTTGTGCCATAAATAAGGCATATAAAAAGTTGTAATCCCACTGATTGGCAACTCGACACACCACTGTGCAAACGCATAAAAGATGGAGGGAAAGTAATGCTCTTGACATTGAGATAGGCCTTACTGGACTTCTCATATGATTATGCCACAAATCTTGCCATAGTCCGTGTTACTCAGACCCCTATAAAATTCCACTCAGTAACACAATCTTTATCCCCAGCATCATCATTTACACACATTTAAATCCAGTGAATTATCAAGCTCATCTGTATTCTTTAATTTCTTATTCAATTGACAATGTCACAAGTGTTCTGTTTCGATCACTTTCTGGACATTCATCAGATGTGATTCTGACAATCTCACCCTGAGCCACACAGACTCACGCAATGAATTTTCTCACTGACCCCTAAGAAGTTAACACAGACAGGGCTTTTTTCCAGGAGTCTAGACTACTTTATGGCTACTAAATAACACATTTTCTGATATGGTACTTCTGAGCTGAACTTGCTTCTGGCCTCTGGCTTCTCCAGCTGTCTCTCTCTGGATCATAAAAGCTCTACTTAGTAGACACTTCAGCAATTTCCTCACCTGGTAACTTGTCTAGTCATTTAACTTAAGTCCCATGCTTTCTTGGCCAATGCTGTTTTGACCCACTGCTAAAACAATTGAGTTTCTGAAACTTAAAACAATGCCACCTTCACAGAACTGAAAACCGAAAACTCTTTACCTCTACTTTAGAACCCAAGTTCCCAAATAATAACACTGTATTATAAATCTTCATCACAATGTCCATCCTTAATTACCCTTGAGAAGGCAGTGATGAACCATTTTTTGAACCCCTGCAGAACATGTGATGTAAGTACATTCACAGTGTAACTAAACGAGATTAATTAACTCAGAGATAGTAGGAACTGCAGATGCTGGTGAATCCGAGACAACAAGGTGCAGGGCTGGATGAACACAGCAGGTCAAGCAGCATCATAGGAGCAGAGAGGCTGACGTTTCGGGCCTAGACCCTTCATCAGAAAAGGGGGAGGGGAAGGGGGTTCTGAAATAAATAGGGAGAGAGTGGGAGGCGGATACAAGATGGATAGAGGAGAGGATAGGTGGAGAGGAAACAAACAGGTCGAAGAGGCGGGGATGGGGCCAGTAAAGATGAGTGTAGGTGGGGAGTTAGGGAGGGGATAGGTCAGTCCAGGGAGGACGGACATGTCAAGGGGGCGGGATGAGGTTAGTCGGTAGGAGATGGAGGTGCGGCTTGAGGTGGGAGGAGGGGATAGGTGGGAGGAAGAACAGGTTAGGGAGGCAGGGACGAGCTGGACTGGTTTTGGGATGCGGTAGGGGGAGGGGAGATTTTGAAACTTGTGAAATCCACATTGATACCATTGGGCTGCAGGGTTCCCAAGCGGAATATGAGTTGCTGTTCCTGCAACCTTCGGGTGGCATCGTTGTGGCACTGCAGGAGGCCCAGGATGGACATGTCGTCTGAGGAATGGGAGGGGGAGTTGAAACGGTTCGCGACTGGGAGGTGCAGTTGTTTATTGCGAACCGAGCGTAGGTGTTCTGCAAAGCGGTCCCCGAGCCTCCGCTTGGTTTCCCCGATGTAGAGGAGGCCACACCGGGTACAGCGGATGCAGTATACCACATTGGCAGATGTGCAGGTGAACATCTGCTTGATGTGGAAAGTCTTCTTGGGGCCTGGGATGGGGGTGAGGGAGGAGGTATGGGAGCAGGTGTAGCACTTCCTGCGGTTGCAGGGAAAAGTGCCGGGTGTGGTGGAGCTGGAGGGGAGTGTGGAGCGGACAAGGGAGTCACAGAGAGAGTGGTCCCTCCGGAAAGCAGATAAGGGTGGGGAGGGAAAAATGTCTTTGGTGGTGGGGTCGGATTGCAGATGGCGGAAGTGTCGGAGGATGATGCGTTGGATCCGGAGGTTGGTGGGGTGGTACGTGAGGACGAGGGGGATTCTTTTTTGGTTCTTATTGCGTGGACAGGGTGTGAGGGATGAGTTGCGGGAGATGTGGGAGACACGGTTGAGGGCGTTCTCGGCCACTGAGGGGGGGATGTTACAGTCCTTGAAAAACAAGGACAACTGAGATGTACGGGAGTGGAATGCCTCATCCTGGGAGCAGATGCGGCGGAGGCGAAGGAATTGGGAATGGGGGATAGCATTTTTGCAGGAGGGTGGGTGGGAGGAGGAGTATTCTAGGTAGCTGTGGGAGTCAGTGGGCTTGAAATGAATATCGGTTTCTAGGTGGTTGCCCGATATGGAGACAGAGAGGTCCAGGAAGGGGAGAGAGGTGTTAGAGATGGTCTAGGTAAACTTAAGGTTGGGGTGGAAGGTGTTAGTGAAGTGGATGAACTGTTTGAGCTCCTCGTGGGAGCACGAGGCGGCGCCGATTCAGTCATCAATGTAACGGAGGAAGAGGTGGGGTTTGGGGCCGGTGTAGGTACGGAAGAGGGATTGTTCCACGTAACCTACAAAGAGGCAGGCGTAGCTTGGAGGAATCAGAAGTTGAAGATAACTAGCCAGGAGTAAGTTATGAACATTTTGTCCATGTTTTGTGCAATTGAGGAAGTTGTCAATTTTTACCTTAACAATGTAGCAATAACTTTGAAAATGAGCTCATTGGTAAATGAACAGAAAGAAATACAGAATGCATGAACACATTTACCTTGCTAATTTAGGCAAAGAACAAGACAAAAAAAAACTGACAGAAAACCAAGGCTAGATAACAAAACAGGGCAACTTGGATAGATGATCAGGAAGTAAGGACTCGGTCTGAGATTGAAAATGGATGGGTAACAAATTCTACATTGACAGTCCAAGGTTATGCACTGAGACCAACCGGAAGAATGTTGCTGATTTGACAGAAGGAAACAGGCTAACCAGAACAGTACAGCCCAGACTGAAAATTAGGAGTGAAATTGAAATGATCCTGAAAAGAGAATAGGGCTAAGAGTATCAATGATGGGCTTGTGATGGATGTTTTGGCAGACTAGGCAGGAAAGTACCAGTCACAGGCAAATGGAAAAACACACAACTGGCAGTGTTCAGCAGAGGCTGAAACACTATCAGGCACTCTGGAGGTTAGGAAGAACTCAACTAGTAGAAAGGCAGGTGTAAAATTACATACATTTTGACGAAAGGATCAGAGTATCCATTGGCATCCATAGCCGCTAAATGAACACAACGTACAATTCCGACTATCAGGCCTCCCTGCTGGCTGCTGTATAGGAGGGAGACAAGAATCCGGCCTCTCTCTTCAGTATCAACATTATGATCAGCCTGGAGGAAAAGAACAGCGAGTGCATCAGTGTGAAAATGCCGAAAGAATGTCCTGACTGAACCTTACTAGAAAGATTTATACACAATGACATGCCAGGTTGCACCAAACCAATGATTAATAATGTTATTAATTATTTCCAGAATGCACAAGCAGGACAATACTAGCACACGGCAGGGCCTAGAATAGGCAGGATTCACTTGCTCTAAAAACACTGGTAGAGCAGCCTATTTAGTTTGCTGGTCAGAATTTACTGCTGCACCTTAGAATATAGCTGTGAAATTTTTATTGGGGAACCTGTAGTGCACAAACCATCCTGGGGATTGACATCTAAAAATGGTATAGCCACAGTTACTGCACAGGGCAAATGCACTTCAACAAGTGTGCTGGGAAAATCACCATAGGATGCTGCGTAAGGGAAGTGTAATACATGAGCTATAACTACTCTGACAACTTCTTTCAGCTTATCACCTTGTTTTACCCCTCATCTCTCACTTAAAATCCTTGTTCAGGTCCCACCCAGGTATTAGACCAAAGCATCCCTTTCCTCCCTCAGCCTCTGCATCCTCACTAACTCCAACTTCAGTCAAAGATTTTCTTTCCCTTCCTTCTCTGAGTACGCAGATTTCCTCCTTAAATCTCTCCCTTCATATAAACTCCCCCATCCACATTCATAACTACCTCTTCGATCTCCCCATCTTGCTTGATTCCAATATCCATTATAACTATTACTGATAAGGTGGTCTCTGATCATTTCCTGTATCCTCCAGTAGACATATTCTCCTTCCCCCATCCAACCCTACTTTGTTCTGTGTGCACTATTTCCTACAGCATGTTTGATTATTTAGTCTCTGGCTCACAACTGATCATGTCTTGTGGAGTGGGACCTAAACATGCCATTCAGTTTTAAACTTCCTTTCAAAATTGTTTTCGCATGGAATGTTGGTGCTGTTTGCAAGGTCAGGGTTGTTGCCCATCCCTAATTGCCACTCTGGGTCATTTCAGACGGCAATTAAGAGTAAACCACATTACTGTGCTCCAAGTATGGATGGCAGATTACCTTCTCTGAAGGATATTCATGAACCAGGTTTGTTTTTATGAATGTAAGACCATAAGATATAGGAGCAGAATTAGGCCATTCAGCCCATTGGCTTTGCTCTGCCATTCAATCATGGCTGATATGTTTCTCAACCCCATTTCCCTGCCTTTTCCTATAAACATGGATCCTCTTACTAATCAAGAACCTATCCATCTCTCCCTTAATTACATTCAATGACTTGGTCTCCACAGCCTTCTGTGGCAATGGGTTCCACAAATTAACCACCCGCTGCCTGAAGAAATTCCTCCTCATCTCAGTTCTGCAGTGTTGTCCCTTTGCTTTGAGGCTGTGCCCTCAGGTTCTAGTATCTTCTACTAGTGGAAACATCTCCACGTCCACTACATCTGTGCCTCTCAGCATTGTGCAAGTTTCAATGAGATCGGCCCTCATCCTTTTAAACTTTGAGTACAGACCCATAGTCCTCAACAGCACCCCACAAGAAGAGCCCTTCATTGCGGGATCATTCTTGTAAACCTTTTCTGTACTCCCTCCAAGGGCATAACATCCTTCCGTAGATATGGGGCCCAAAGCTGCTCGCAATATTCCAAATGCGGTCTGACCAGGGCCTTGTACAGTCTCAATAGTACATCTCCATAGTACATCTCTGATCTTGTATTCTAGTCCTGTTCAAACAAATGCTAACATTTCATTTGCCTTCCTAACTGCCAACTGAACCTGCAAGCTATCCTGAACTAAGACTCCCAAGTCCCTGTGTGCTTCAGATTTCCAAAGTCTCTCCCTGTTTAGAAAATAGTCTATGCCTCTATCCTTCCTACCAAAGTGCATAACTTCATGCTTTGCCACATTCTATTCCATCTACTAATGACAATTGTTACACTGTACTATTCGACTAGCTTTTTATTTCTGGATTTTATTGAATCAGTGTCTGCTATGTTGGGATATGAACCCTTGTCCCCAGATCATTAGCCCAGGGCTCTGGATTATTAGTGACATTACTATCATGGCACAGCCTCCTTCTTTGTTCCCATTAAAATCATACATATTCTTACGCCAGTTATTGCCCCAGTATACCCCTTCTGTCCTTACCCTGAAGTCTAAAAGACACAGACTTGAATACATTTGCAGACAACTAGTTTACTCATCCATTACCAAGTTTGGTATAAAATATTTAGGCCTGCTCTCCATCACTGAAACTGTTTGTTCAAAGGATATTCATAATCTGAAGATAACCCCTGGCCCCAGTGTCTCTTCTTGATTACTATCCTTCCTCTTCCACCAATTGCCTCCTCCATTCTCACACCCACCTTCAATAATAAGTGTGAGGAGTTGATGGACTTTTGTGTTGCTAATATCAAAACCATTCATTCAGTATCATAAGAAGCACCCTGGACTTTTCAAGTGAAGTATGCATGAGTTATGCAAAGTCTATTTGGATTCCACTGAAGAATGCTGTTACTTAACTCTATAGTAACGTTGGGGTCCAAAAAAGGGCTCGCCCAGTGCTGACTGTTCTAACAAAACCTGGCTCCAAAGAACACCTCATTCTTCCTCAGCGACTAAGAAGCCAACGGGTGGTGTAGTCCTGCCTGTAGCAAGTATGCTGAGCTTCGTTGACTGATTTTCTTAGGATCAGAGAATAGTTAACAGGTGACAGTTCAGTTTATTAAAAATGTTTGAAATTGAGAGAAATGAACTGGGCAACAGATTTGTGAAACACCCTGAGGAATCAGGGGAGTGCTGGATTGTTTCTGGTTTCAGGTGAATTCACCCCTGCTGTAGCTGTCAATCAATGGAGGGGAGTTTAAAAGAGCAGCCTGTTTTAATTTCTACTTATTAGGAAGCATTTAGCCTTCTTTGGACACCTTAAAGTGCAAGTCATGAGTCAAGTACTGAGTAGCAGCCTGTCAAAAAACACAGTTAGTCAGCACTTTTGGTTGGCCAGCACCGCCATTCCAGTGCATTCCATGTTCAATGAAAATTTATGACAATACTGTACAATGAACCTTTAGCAGAAAGCACCTTGAGGAACTTTAAGGGAAAATGGACAGTGACTGGTAGCAAAGGTGTTGAGGTGATAGATTTTGAATATGGTAGAGGTGCTTGGTAATTCTGGTAGTCATGATTTTACAGAGGATTTGGAGGCAAGACTCTTGGGACTAAATGCAACGAAGGAAGAACAATAGAGAAATGGAGAATTTATAGGTAAAGGCAGAAACTTTGAAAATGATATCTTGGAAAGGAGGTCAGTAGAGACCGGTGGGCAATAGAATAATGAGAGAGTTTTAAAGACAAGTAGGGTGCAAAACTTTAGAGGTTGGGCTTTATGAAAACTGATGGCTATAGGAGAAGTCAAGAGGTGACGTTGAACATTTCCAGTGGCAGAGGGAATCAGGTAAAGTTGAAAGATTGTGGTAAAGCTCTATT
Source organism: Rhincodon typus (assembly GCF_021869965.1). Classification (NCBI taxonomy): domain Eukaryota; kingdom Metazoa; phylum Chordata; class Chondrichthyes; order Orectolobiformes; family Rhincodontidae; genus Rhincodon; species Rhincodon typus. The sequence continues at coordinate 34,253,404 of NC_063355.1, forward strand.
TTAGGTCAAAAGCTACGCATTTAAAAAGTAAACTTACTAAAGCAGCCAGGGATAGGTAAGAGTACACAATTTTGTTGTGACAGGACAATCTCATGAGTTAGCTTGGTGTAGAAGAATTTCTTGTGCTTGCCTTGGTAAGCTTGAGTCTGAAATACAATGGTGGTCATAGGATTCAGGGGAGATCCTATAATAATAAGTAAATCCTATGGTAATATATAGACCCTATAGTAACATGTAAATGATGATTAGCATACCACATCATAAGGTGACTGTGTAGGGGCAGGAAGAGAACCCATTGCTGGAGATGAACCTTATTGGAACAAGTAGCATGTGATAATCCTGCCTCAAACTTGGACAGTAAAAGAGAGTTGTGAGATTTTGAAAGTCAAATGCATGGACATAATGTTTAGCATTTGCCAAGGACTGTAACTTTAATCTGGGCAGTCTCAATAGAATCACTCTGGAGGGATTTGGATGATGGAAATGTGGGAGAAATAAACTCTAGATTGGACAGTCTTGGATTCGAAATGGAGATGACAAATTAGCTTGTAGTTAAGGTGAAAGGACTTCTTTGTGGCTTTTATTGAGGAGAATGGACAGGACAGATCCAAAAATAGAATGAATATTGTTTACAGAAGTCAAATAAACCATTTGCAAATTATTTAGTGACCTTCGCAATCTATGCGAAGAAATATTTTCTGAAGTATCATCAGTATTGTGCAAAATAAATAGGAAACAATGCAGCCAATTTGCAGAAAGAGATCCTCAAACAGTAATACGGTAATGATCTGATAATCTGCTGAAGAGTTTTCAACTACCGAATCCATTGAGAGTTTGTCCTTGGCTTTTGAAAACATAAACCACACTGAAGCCAGCAACAGTCTTGAGTTTAAAATGTTTGGTGTAGGTCCTTTGTGATATTTTTCAAAAAAACCTGCAGAACGTGATGGGTCTCTTCATAAATGAGACCAGAGCTGCAGATAATGGCCCAATGGCAAGCCTGGTAGTAAGTAGCCAGCTTGATAATACCTGGATATTATCTCAAAGGACTTCATAATGTTAAGGCCTTTATAGCCTTTGCCCCTGCTGGACATCACAGCTCAGAGACAAGCAATCTGCTTGAAAAATATTAGTTGATGAATAAATGTTGACTAGAACACAAGAGAATTCCACAGCAATTCTCAAAGTATCGCTGATTGCCATGGGATACTTTACCACTATGATCTGAGAGGAGACAGGATATGTTTAAGATTTAAGTCAAAAAGTGACATCTCCAACAACACAGCACTTCCTCAGTACTGGAGTATCTGGAGCATAAATTTTCTGGCCAAGTCACTGAAGTGTGTGACTTCAGCAAGAATGACTTTTGATTCCATGATGGAAAATAATATGAATTAAGTCTGGTACACTAAGGTGGTCCTTCTAATCTTTAAAAAGGGAGGTGCAGTGTTGTTGATGATGGTCAAGGGCTTCAGTTGCTGCCACTGCAACTGCAGGGGCACACTGATCACCCTGCAGTCACTGCCTGTGAAGTTATTGCAAGCAATGCTGCAGGCATCTAGCTGTATCAAAAAATGGCTGGCACAGTGGCTCAGCAATTAGCACTGCTGCCTCACAGCGCCAGGGACCCAGGTTTGATTCCAGCCTTGGGTGACTATCTGTGTAGAGTTTGCACATTCTCTCCGAGCCCGAGTGAGCTTCTGGTTTCCTCCCACAGTCCAAAAATGTGTGGGTTGCTTGGATTGGCTATGCTGTAGTGTGCAGGCTAGGCAGATTAGCCCTGAATAATGCAGGGTTACAGGGATAGGATGGGTGGGGAGGTGAGTTTGGGTGGGATGCTCTTCGAAGTGTTGGTGTAGACTTGATGGGCCAAAAGGCTTCTATCTGCATTGTGGTGTTTTAAGATCATTCTATGATCTGCTTCACACACTTCCCCTAACTCATGGATTCATAGAGATGTACAGCACTTGTAAATCTTTTCTGAACCCTTTCAAGTGTCACAACATCCTTTCTATGGCAAGGAGACCAGAATTGCACACAGCGCTCCAAAAGTGAACTAACCAATGTCCTGTACAGCTGCAACATGACCTCCCAACTCCTAAACTCAATGCATTAACCAATAAAGGAAAGCATACCAAATATCTTCTTCACCATTCTGTCTACCTGCAATTCCACTTGCAAGGAACTATGAATCTACACTCCAAAGTCTTTTTGTTCAGCAACCCTCCCCAGCACCTTCCAAGTAAAGTGTATAAGTCCTGACCTGATTTGCTTTTCCAAAATGCAGCACCTCACATTTATCTAAATTAAACTCCATCTGCCACTCCTCGGCCCATTGGCCCATCAATCAAGGTCCCATTGTGCTCTGAGATAACCTTCCTCACTGTCCACTACATCTCCAATTTTGGTGTCATCTGCAAACTTCCTAACCATACCTCCTATGTTCACATCTAAATCATTTATATAAAGGACAGAAAGCAGTGGACCCAGCACCGATCCTTGTGGTTCACCCCTGATCACAGGCCTCCAGACTGAAAAACAACCCTCCACCACTACCCTCTGCCTTCTACCTTGCTAACCAGTCTACAATGAGAAATCTTGTCGAACGCCTTACTGAAGTCCATAAAGATCACATCCACTGCTCTGCCCTCATCAATCCTTTTTGTTACTCCTTCGAAAAGCTCAATTAAGTTCATGAGACATGATTCCCATGCACAAAACCATGTTGGGTATCTCTAATCAGTCCTTGCCTTTCCAAATACATGTAAATCCTGTCCCTCAGGATTCCCTCCAACAAATTGCCCACCACCAATGTCAGGCTCACCGATTTATAGTTCCCTGGCTTTTCCTTACCACCTTTCTTAAACAGAGGCACCACATTAGCCAACCTCCAGTTTTCCGGCACTTTGCCTGTGGCTATCAATGATACAAAAATCTCAGCAAGGGGCCCAGCAATCACTTCTCCAGCTTCCCACAGAGTTTTAGGGCACATCTGATCAGGTCCCAGGGATTTATCCACCTTTACGCGTTTTAAGTCATCCAACACCTCCTCCTCTGTAATATGGACATTTTGACTTCCAAATTTTTGCCCATCTTTTCCACAACTCCATGTTTGAATATCTCCAATCAGGTTTTTAGCCCTGTACAGTACAGAAATTGCTCTTGACAAAATCACGAATGAGAAACTTTGAAAATATGACTGAGGAAAATGATTCTTCTTCTTCAAGCCACCTGTAACTTTTGACACAGTTGACCACACCTCCATCTCCAGCACCTCTCTTCCTCTGTCCATCAGGGTGGAACTACATTTCGTTGGCTCCATTCTTATATACCTACTTGTAGACACAGATTCACCTGTAACATCTTCACATCCTAACACCATTACTGGTGGAATCCCCCCCCAGGACATTTCCTCCTTCACCTTTTATTTCCCATCTATGTGTTACCTCTTTGGAAAGATCAACTGAAAATAACAAGTGATTCAGATTCCACTTGTATAATGACAACAATCAGTTTCATCTCACCATCAACTCTCTGAACTACTATCCCTCTGATTTGTCATAAATCCAATACTAGATGAAGAGCCATTTCCTACAAGTAAATATTGGGAAAACTGAAGCAATTGTTTTGAATCTCACTACCAGCTGTCCTTACCACCGTTTCCAACCATTGAGTTCTGAGGAAGGGTCACGGACCCTAAACGGTAACTCTGATTTTTTCTTCACAGATGCTGCCAGACCTGCTGAGCTTTTCCAGCAACTTTGATTTTGTTCCATTGTTTCCAACCCTGGGTACTTCTGAAGCTGAGCTGGATTGTTCTCAGATTTGGATTATATTCAATCCTGAAATGAGTATCTGACCACATATTCACCTGAACATCTGGATTACTTCCTTCCATACCCGACTCACATCCTGCCTCAGTTCATCTGCTGCTGAAACTCTCATCAATGTTTGTTTCTTCTATATCTGAACATTCCAACTCCTAGCTGCAACCTGACATAAACTTGTGCTCACTCAAAGCTCTGCTGCCTATATATTAACACACTATCATCCATCCACCACCTCAGTACTTATATTAGCTCCAACTCCAACAGCATATCAGTTTTAAAATTCTTGTCCTTGTTTTCAAATGCTTCCATAGTCTCCATAATCCCACTCCTCCTTATCTCTGTAATTTCCTCTAGCCCCACAGCCTTAGACTCTACTATTCCAAGAATCTGCTAGTTGGTTTTCCACATTCCATCTATTGTAAACTTCAGGTCATCCAAAACTCTGCTCATGTTTTAACTCACAGCAAGTCCCATTTCCCTATCACCTCTGAGCTTACTGGTCTACGCTGACTCCTTGTCAAGAAACGTCTTGATGTAAAAATTATCATTCCTGCTTTCAAATACTGCATGACCGCGCTCCTCCCCATCGCTGTAATCTCCTCCAATTCCATAGACTACCAAGACATGGGTGGCATGGTGGCTCAGTGGTTAGCACTGCTGCCTCACAGCACCAGGGACCTGGGTTCAATTCCAGCCTCGGGCGACTGTCTGTGTGGAGTTTGCATGTTCTCCCTGTGTCTGTGTGGGTTTCCTCCAGGTGCTCTGGTTACCTCCCACAGTCCAAAGATGTGCAGGGTAGGTGGGTTGGCCATGCTAAATTGCCCATTGTGCCCAGGGATGTTTAGGTTAGGTGGGTTAGACATGGGAAATGCAGTTGTGGGGGAATGGGTCTGGGGGAAATGCTCTTTGGAGGGGCAGTGTGGATTTGTTGGGCCAAATGGCCTGTTTCCTCACTGTAAGGTTTCTATGATTTGTGCCTTTCTAATTCTGACTTCATGTTCATCCCCAATTTTAATTCCTCAACATTTGTTGCATAGGCTTCAAATTCTGGAAATCCCTCTGTACCTCTCCCTCTTTCTTTCCTCCTTTACGATGCTTCTTAAGGCTCATTTCCTGGACCAAGCATTTGGGTGATCTGACCTAAAATGCCTTTAAATGGATCTGCACCATACAAATCATAGTAATGTCACTGGACTAGTAATCTAAAGCTTGTTCTGGGACATGGGTTTGAATCCCACCAAGGCAGATGCTGAAGTTTGAATTCAATAAAATTATGGAATTTAAACTAATAGCAACCATGAAACTGTCAATTGTTATATAAAAAAAAATCTAGTTCATAATTCTGAAGAAGGGTCCAGACCAAAACGCCCCATTTCTGAAGAAGGGTCCAGACCCGAAATGTCAGCTTTCCTGCTCCTCTGATGCTGCTTGGCCTGCTGTGTTCATCCAGTTCTACACCTTGTTATCTAGTTCACAAGTCTCCTTTTATAGAAGGAAATCTGCCATCCTCACCTACTGTAGTCAACATGTGACTCCAGACCCACAACAATGTGGTTGACAGAAGGCAGTTAAGAATGGGCAATAAATGCTGGCCTGACCAGCACTGCCCACATCCCATGAAACAAATAAAAAAGGATATTCAGTGAAGGACCCCGTGGGACATAATATGTTATTATTCAGTCAGAGTTTTTTTGAAAACTACAACCCAGAGAATCGATTGGTCCAAGTTTACCTCATCCTCATAAAGTGACATTCCTCGTGATGATCCAACTGTTGAACCTCGTTTTACCTATGAAAATATTTACAATGGATTTAGTGACAGCCTGGAGGGCAGCAAATGAATACATTCACAAATGTAACTAATTGCACAAGTGTAATTAATATGTACACACAATCTAACACTTTGGAAACTTGTTTCTTCCTATGGTCTGTTCATTAGTCAGCCCATGTCTTCCTCCAGTGTCAATCGTCCAAAGTTAGAGTGAGAACTCCACTATCAGTACTGTTGTACGAGCTACATTATCACATTCATGCCAATATTTAGGGCATTCTTGAGACTCATGCCACCTTGAAACAGTCAAGACTGCCCAAAGCACATTTTACACATTATCTGATGGAGGAGATTTCAAGCCACCAATTTAGTTGATTGGAACCTTGATGCGAGCACTGAAAATTCAACATTTTAATTGACCACAAGGCACAGGCCCCTGCAGGTTAAAATACTAGTATTCCTTACTGGCACCACTCTCTCCAAACAGATGTTGAAGTTCTTTGCTTGATTAGGTTTAAGTTTTTTCAGAGAAACTCTGGTCTCCCCGATGAATTCATTGTGACCAAACTTATCTTCATCCAGGACAGAGATCCTGTATTGGAAAGAGATCAAATCAGGATGAAAAAAATCAATAATTTACAGGAAGGTGATCAAGTGAAGTTTGATACACAGCCATGTAAGGAGCTATTTGGACAGATAACCAACATTTGTTTTAATGAGTGTATTAAAGGAGGAGAGTTAGGTGGAGGAGTTCTACAGCTTAGGGCCAACACAGATAAAAGCATGATTGCTAATGATTAAAGTTTGGTATGAAAATGCAGTCAGAATAGGAGGAATACAGAAACTTGGGAGGGTTGTTGGGCTGGGGTGGATTACAGAGATGAAGCAGTCTATGAATGGATTTGAAAACAAGGGTTAAACTTTTAAAGTTGAGGGCTTGTCGGATCAGGAGCTAATGTGGTTCAGGGATAATGGATGAATGGCTCTTGCTGCAGTTTAGGGTAGAAACAGCAGAGTTTTGAATTAATTCAGATTTATGTTGGGTGAAGGATGGCCAGCCAATCAGAAATGAAATAATCAAGATTAGAGGTAACAAAGGCAAATTCACCAGAATTTAAGAACAGTGTTACAATCCAATTAGGCAAAAGGGAAGATGATGTAAGTCTGAAAAACAGGACATGAACGTTCTTGTCAAAGAGATGGCAATCACATCCTAACAAGTTAATCAAATTTGGAAATATTTGGAGTAAAGTTCATTGAATTCATAAAGCATATGTATAATCTAAGCAATTCTGATCGGCTTGGGTGTGTTCTCATAAATCAGCATGGATGAGAGCACCAAAATTATTAAATATAAACTTATGTGACATTATAGAAACTGTTCAAATAAAATCAAGCGGCTTAGAGAACAAGGTAGAAAATTGAGGCAGAAATGAACAGATGGGTTAGGCATCCAGGTTAAAATGAGCAAACATTGAGATCCAGAAAAAACTGACACTCAGACCTAAATCTTAAGTTGTTTTTGGCGGTGTCAGTTTTGTTGATTTTCACAGAGAGTTCTCTCCACGAGACCTAGCAATTTATCTCACTGCATCTTAAGAACTTTTTGCCCCTATGGTGACCCTCTCACTCGATTCTAGCCCCATCCTCCAACTCACCATGTACCAGAACGAATCACCACTCACCAGATATCCGCTGAAATGTCGCTGTCCTGGCACCTTTGTCGTCTTTAAAGGTTGCTGCGCACCCGGAGAGGAATTGGCAACACAGCGTTGCCCCTCACCTAATGTAACGGCATAGCAGACACAAAACCAGACTGCCATGGCACATAACTGACACTCCGTGGCATAAACAATCCCATTCTGTCACTGATTTTGCGGTTTATCAGCCAGGTCTCTAAGTTTACATGTCCTCGGCAACACCCCATCTAAACCTTTCTGAGTCACCGCTACTCTGACCTCAGTGTCCACTGTCAACCTGCATCTTGTCACTGTCTAGTAAGGGAACATTACACATAGGTAATCAATCGGGCAATTCCAAAGATGAGTTTTTTACTTCCAACCAGCAAAACCAAACACAAACACCTCAAGTAGAGGCTGCAGTTCGCTCCCATAATATAAACCAAATGATGACCAAGAACTACGTTCCATGATGGTTTGATACACCCAGCTCTCATCTACTGATGTGTCAACCAGAATCTGTCCAGCTTGTAGTGCCTGTTACAGCTGAAACCTGTCATGCACAAGGAGAGCTTCCTCCTCTCAATGTTCTCATCCCCAAAGACTACGGTCAGTCTGCCAGTTCCTCAGTATCTATTGCATTGCCTTGCTGCCTGCTCCAATTGTGCAGAGCACAGCAAACCACAGTGATGTGGCACACTCTGTCTGCACCATAATGGGGAGTCCCCCAGACCAGTCCAAGCAGCAGAACAACATCTTCAACAGTTGTAACATCTGCTCCACATGGCTCTGGATGAAGCATGGACAGCATCGTAACTGTGTTTGCATCAGTCAGGAGGTTGCGCAATGGTGTTATGAACCATAATCATGGAGGGTACCCCTTGTCCCTCAGTAAGCAGCCTTGTAAGGCAGCTGGATCCTCAGAAGCATGAAGTACATGAGCCAGTTCCAGATGTAGCAGTTATGGCAGCTGCCTGGGGTACACAGCTCCGGCACTGGTAATGGTGAATACAGATCAGCTGGACATTAACTGAATCATTCCTCTTCCTTTTAATAAATTCCACAGCATTGTGAAATGGACTTCTCAGTACCATGTCGGTTGAGTCGATAGCACCCTGCATCTGGGGGAAGGCAATTATGTTTCCAAATGCTGCTGACTGGACTGCAGTACTAACCCTGTCATTGGGAAATGACATTAATCGGTGTGATCTTGCACAAATGGAATCAGTCATTGCCCACTAGCCTCCCACAGAGGAACTTAGGACTCATGTGGTGCAGCAATAGTGTCTCTAGTTCGAGACCATGAGGCCTGGGTTCAGGTCTTACCTGTTGCAGAGATGTGGCATAATGTATCTGAACCAGTTAAATTTTTAAAAAATCACTGCTCCTCCAAATCCCAACTTTGGCTTGGGCCAAATATTGCAGTAGTAGTGTTCCTATCTCTGGGCCAGTGGGCCCAGGTTCTTGTCCGATCTGCCCCAGACATGTGTCATAACATGCCTAAATAGATTGATTAAAAATAATTACTCTGAGGAACTAAGGGCTCTTGTGGTGCAGTGGCATTGTTCCTACTTGGGAGCCACCTCCCGCCAGCTATGGAGTCATAGAGTCATACAACATAGAAACAGACCCTCTGGTCCAACCAGTCCATGCCAACGACATTCCCAAACTAAACTCATCCCACCTGCCTGTGATTTGCCCATATCCCTCCAAGCCATGCCTACTCATGAACTTATCCAAACGTCTTTTAAATGTTGTACCTGTACCTGCATCCACCACTTTCTCTGGCAGTTCATTCCACACACGAACCACTCTCTGTGTAAAAAAGTTGCCCCTCATGTCCTTTTAAAATCTTTTTTCTCTCACCTTAAAAATATTTTAACATAAAAAAGCCTAATAAACCTTCTCTGAACTGCTTCCAATGTCTTTACAGGCTTCCTTAAATAAGGTGATCAATAATGTGCACAGTACTCCAAATGCAGTCTCACTTGTTCCCTGTATAATTGAAGCATAACCTCCTAATTATGTAGTCAGTTGTCCCATAGTAACATAACATCTGTTAGTATTTTAACTTTGTAGATTTGCCTCCTCCTTATCTCATCACCTCCTCCAGCCATACAACTGATCAAAAGTATCCTCGAATCCTCCAGCTCAGGCATCTTGTGTTTTCCCCATTCCCTTTTCTCCACCATTGTAACTTTAGAAGAATAAAAGGTGATTTGATTGAAACATACAACATCCTGAGGGATTTTGACAGGAAAGAATATTTTGTCTTGTGGAAGCAACAAGAACTAGTTGTCGCTGTTTAAAAATGTAGCCACCCATTTAAGACAGAATTAGGCAATAATTATTTTCTCAGGGGGGTCATGAGTCATTGGATTTCTCCCTTAAACCATGGCAGCAACAGAAACTTTGAGTACTTTTAAGGTACAGTGTATAGTTCTCGATAAGTATGGGGTGAGAGATTATTGAGTTAGGCAGAAATGTGGAGTAATCAGATCAGCCCTGATCTTCTCGAAAGGAGATGCTGCTAATTCATACATATTTTAAGATGTTGTTTAAAACCTGCCATTTTCATTCAAGGGTTTGGTTACCTTTTGTAATATCTCCCTGTGTGACTTGAGGGCAAAATTTGTTTCATAACATGGGAATGCTTTACATAAAGAAGTGTTATATATGGTAATGTTGGATTATATCACCCATATAAGATTGTTGAGTGTTGTGTAATAGCCTTGAAATGGCATAGCAGACACAAGACCAAACAGCTCATGGTAGCGGACACTCCCTGGCATATACGATCCCATTCTCTCACTAATTTTGCTGCTTAACATCACGTCTCTCAGTTTACTTGTCCTCAGCAACATCTCGTCTAAACCTCTCTAAGTGCCCATCGTAGACCTGCATCTTGTCACTGTCTATTAGTGGAACATTGCATACAGATAACTGGTCGGGCAATTCCAAAGATAAGTATTTATTTCCAGATGATTAGAAAATATCTATTCTGAGGAACTAGCTAGTAGGCCTGGGCAGATGTCCTACCTGCTTCAGAAGTGTGTCATAACATGTGTCTGAACAGGGTGATTAAAAACTTCTACTCTAGCCAGGTGGCCTGGTTTCAAATTTCAGGTTGATTTAAAAAGATCAGGTTTTTGGGCCTTATAGCGCAGTGGTAGTGCCCCTACCCCTGAACTAGGGACAGCCAGGTTCCAATCCCATCTGCTCCAGAGCTGTGCAATAACATGTCTGAACAGATTGATAAGGAAAGCATCTCTAATATTTATGGAACTAGCCAGGTGACCTGGGTCAACTCTCACCTGCTCCATAGGTGTGTAATAACATCACTGAAAAGGTTGATTAAAAATAAATCCTTTGAGGCACTAGGGATATAGTTGTAGTGGTTTAATCTCTGAGCCAGGTGGCATGGATTCAAACCCTGCTTGCTGCAGAGGTACATAATAACATCTCCCCAACAGGTTGAATAGAAAAACGTATATTTTTGAGCTCTTCTGGCACAGTTTCAGTGCCCTTACCCCTGAGCCAGGAGGCTCAGGTTCAAAACTAAAAATTGTGGAAAAGCTCAGCAGCTCTGGCAGCATCCGTGGAGAGAGATCAGAGTTAATGTTTCAGGTTGAGTGATCCTTCCTCAGAACAGGTTCAAGTTCCTCCTGTCCAGGATGCGTGTCATAACAGAACAGATTGATTAAAATAACTACTCAGAGGAACTTCTGCATGATGTCTTGAGATAGAGATAATGGATCTCCAACAACCACAGCTATCTTTCTTTCTGCCAGGTACGACTTTTACCAAACAGACATTTTACTGCAGTTCCCACAGGCCCCTCAGTTTTGCTAGGGGTTCTCAATGGCACACTCAGTCAAACACCACTTAATGTCAAAGGGAATCACTCTCACCTCCCCTCAGGAATTTACTCTTTTGTCCACATTTAGACAAAGATTATAATGTGGTTAGCAGTTGAGTGGCATTGGTGGAATGTAAATTGAACATCAATGAGAAAGATTATTGCTGGGTAAGTGCTGCTTTGTTAACACACAATGTTGTGTTATGATATGACATGGATGAAAAATAATGCCATGATTCCAGTCTTTGCCATCATTGAGGAACTGGCAGGGAAGCATTGTGAATTATGAATTAACCCTTTAAATGACTATAAATTACCTTTCTGTTTGGAAAGCACAAGAAACAAACAAGATTGTAATAGCTTTTACATCTATGTAAAGATGAAGAAAAGTAAATATGAATCCCTTATAATTTCTCCAGGGATGTTTCTAAGAAAGAACAAGGAAATGGCAGAGATAGTAAGCTAATTTTTGTGGGAGGGAGCAATTTTATCACTTGTATGAGCTGGGAGTGGAGGTGATTAGGAGTGAGAAGGATCCCTGATAGAGTATAGACAAACTATAATTCAGGACAACCCTATAGGCTTCCAGGATTTTATCTGATGTCACAGACCAGTCCCTTGCCAGACTTCAGCTTAACTGACTAATGTGACCTTCAATTTGGCTGGAAGCTGAGGGCACAGGGAAGGGTAAGCCCTAGCCATGACCTGTCATACTGGTTGTTGATCCATGGACTTGATGAAGGAGACCTTTAGGCCAGATCACCCAACATCAACAGTACAGAAAATGCTGCAATCTGTTGCTAAGTATCCGTCAACAAGTCACCCTTGACTCTAGCACTTGACACTGGTCCAGCTTCCTTCAAGCCCGCTCTCAGAGAGTGGGCATAACCTCTGACATTCCTGCTTATATCTGTCAGCCAGGGCTCCCTGATTAGACCAGGTCAACAGCCCCAACCAGGGAACTCATATTCTGAGAGATCTACCTGGCGGACCTCGTTACAATCACTACATCCCTCTCCCTCTAAGTCTGGGGACATTGGCCTGTTCTTTTTCTTGAAGTCTCTCCAGGGGCATTTTTGCAGTGGGGGTCTGGTTCCTCTACCTCAGCCTCGGATAAGAGCAGCATGTACTGGGCTGTAGCCTGCCTCTTGCATCCAGAGCATCTTTGAGGAAATTCATCTTCTTCTTCAGGTGGTAAAGACGTCAAGGCTGCAATATCCGCCATGTCCACCTCAGACTCTGAGGTTTCTTTGGCCCTGAGTGAAGGGGGAGAGCCTGGGGGTTCTGACAGCCTTTGTGGTTGTTCTGGGAGGCTGCGAATGTTTTCCTCCTGCCCAGTTTGAGAGTTTGCAGCTTTTATGTGGTCCACATGCTTGTTCAGGATCACCTCACCTACCCAAACTTTGTACATCATGAGACCTGACCTCGTGTTAACCATGTTTCCTACCCACGCAGGGCCATTTCCGTGTTTTCAGCTTTATCTCTTGAAGTTAACTGTCTCTCTCACTTAGAGGAGTCTTATGTCTGGCATTGGCATTCCTGATGCCATTTCACTGACCCCCCTAGACCCACAGGTCCGGGAAGATCAGATTTAACCTGGTGTTGAGTCTTCTCCCAATTAGCAACTCTGCTGGAGCTATCCCTGTAGCTGAATGAGGGGTGGTCCTATAATCAAACAGGAAACGGAACAGTTTGGTATCAAGTGAAGTTGTAGGCTGTTTCTTTAAGCCTGCCTTCAAAGTTTGGACAGCTTTTTGTGCCAGGCCATTGGATGACGGATAAGCTGGAGCTGCCCTTATATGCCGAATGCCATTCGACTTTAGGAAATACTCGAATTCCTTGCTAGTAAATGATGGCTTGTTGTATTTGACCAACACTTCCAGGAGCCCATATATTGCAAAAGATGCTTGCAGCTTTTCTATCGTCATTCCTGTGTTTGAGAAATAAACTCTATGCACATCTAACCACTTTGAGTGGGCATCCACACTGACTAAAAATGTTGAGCTCATAAAAGGGCCGGCAGAGTCGATGTGTAACCAAGTCTAGGATTTATCCACCAATTCCCACAAATGTCAGGGAGCTGCTAGAGGTCATTTTTGTCCTTGTTGGCACTCTGGGCACAGCCCCACCAACCTGGCTACGTGAGCATCCAATCCTGGCCACCAGACATAACTTCTCACCAACATCTTCATTTTGGAAACCCCTGGATGACCCTGATGGAATTCAGCCACTATCTGGTGGTGACTTTTGCTTGGGACAATCACTTTTGCTCTCCATAATAAAATGCCACCCTCTGCAGAGATCTGGTCTCTCTGGGTCCAAAAGGTTTCAATTCCGGTTGTGATGGGCCTTTTGTTTGCCCCCATCACCACCAGCTGTTTTAGTTTTGCCAGGATCAAATCTTATTGCATCTATGGTCTGAGGTTGTCAGTGATGACCAAAAGAGCGGCTAGAAAGTTTAAAGCCGAATAGATCCTTCCAGTGGCAGCACCACTGGTGATGTATCAGCTAGAGGCTCAAGGCATCCACATTTACTACTTAGCCACCCGAACAGCATTCCAATTTATAATTGTACGCACTTAGAATGAGAGGCCACTGCTGAATTCGACCTGAAGCTATGGATGGCACAGCTTTGTCCTCTTTGAGTGACCCTAGCAGGGGTTTGTGGTCTGTTACTATTACAAATTTACACCTGTAAAGGTACTGATGGATGTTTCTCACACCAAATATGACCACCAAACTTTCCTTCTCTAACCGGGCGTATTTGTGCTCTGCATCAGCCAAAGTCCAGGAAGCATATGCCTGCCTCTTTGTAGGTTACGTGGAACAATCCCTCTTCCGTACCTACACTGGTCCTAAACCCCACCTCTTCCTCCGTTACATTGATGACTGTATCGGCGCCGCCTCGTGCTCCCACAAGGAGCTCGAACAGTTCATACACCTCACCAACACCTTCCAGCCCAACCTTAAGTTTACCTGGACCATCTCTAATACCTCTCTCACCTTCCTGGACCTCTCTGTCTCCATCTCGGGCAACCACCGAGAAACCAATATCCATTTCAAGCCCACCGACTCCCACAGCTATCTAGAATACACCTCCTCCCACCCACCTTCCTGCAAAAATGCCATCTCCTATTCCTAATTCCTTCGCCTCCGCCGCATCTGCTCCCAGGATGAGGCATTCCACTCCCATACATCTCAGATGTCCTCGTTTTTCAAGGACCGCAACTTCCCCCCCTCAGTGGTCGAGAACACCCTCCACTGTGTCTCCCGCATTTCCCGCAACTCATCCCTCACACCCCCTCCCCGCAATAACAACCAAAAAAGAATCCCCCTCGTCCTCACGTACCACCCCACCAACCTCCGGATCCAACGCATCATCCTCCGACACTTCCGCCATCTGCAATCCGACCCCACCACCAAAGACATTTTTCCCTCCCCACCCTTATCTGCTTTCCGGAGGGACCACTCTCTCTGTGACTCCCTTGTCCGCTCCACACTCCCCTCCAGC
>NC_063355.1:34268153-34303236 GCF_021869965.1 Rhincodon typus
AGGAAGTGCTACACCTGCCCCCATACCTCCCCTCTCACCCCCATCCCAGGCACCAAGAAGACTTTCCACATCAAGCAGATGTTCACCTGCACATTTGCTAATGTGGTATACTGCATCTGCTCTACCCGTTGTGGCCTCCTCTACATCGGGGAAACCAAACGGGGGCTTGGGGACTGCTTTGCAGAACACCTATGCTCGGTTCGCAATAAACAACTGCACCTCCCAGTCGCGAACCATTTCAACTCCCCCTTCCACTCCTCAGACGACATGTCCATCCTGGGCCTCCTGCAGTGCCACAACGATGCCACCCGAAGGTTGCAGGAACAGCAACTCATATCCATCTTGGGAACCCTGCAGCCCAATGGTATCAATGTGGATTTCACAAGCTTCAAAATCTTCCCTCCCCCTACCGCGTCCCAAAACCAGCCCAGCTCGTCCCCGCCTCTCTAACCTGTCCTTCCTCCCACCTATCCCCTCCTCCCACCTCAAGCCCCACCCCCATCTCCTACCTACTAACCTCATCCCGCCCCCTTGACCTGTCCGTCCTCCCTGGACTGACCTATCTCCTCCCTACCTCCCCACCTACACTCACCTTTACTGGCTCCATCCCCGCCTCTTTGACCTATCTGTTTCCTCTCCACCTATCTTCTCCTCTATCCATCTTCTATCCGCCTCCCCCTCTCTCCCTATTTATTTCAGAACCCCCTTCCCCTCCCCCATTTCTGATGAAGGGTCTAGGCCCGAAACGTCAGCCTTCCTGCTCCTATGATGCTGCTTGGCCTGCTGTGTTCATCCAGCTCTGCACCTTGTTGTCATATATTATTGGGCATTCTTTTCCATTAGGCCATCTGTGAGCCAGCACTATCCCAATTCCGTGAGGGGTGGTATCACATATCAGCACTACATATCGCTTGGGAGCGTAGTGTGCCAACACCTAAAGGCTCTGTCTTGGCTACAAGACCATTTCCAAAACTAACCCTTTTTCAATAGCAGATGTAAGGGTGCCAGGATGGAGGGCAGGTTATGTCTGAACTTTCCGTAATAATTCACCAATCCAAAGAAAGACGTAGGACATGGGAGCTGGGACAGCTTTGATCGCTGTCACTTTATTTTCCAACGGGTGTAACCCGGTCTTGTCAACTCTGTGGCCCAAGCAGGTCACTTGGGGTGCCTGGTACACACATTTTCCTGAACTAAGGCATACACCTGCCTTGGAGAAACATCTAAGAACTATGTCCAAGTTCTCTAAGTGCTCTTTATTGGTCTTCCCTGTTAATAGCACGTCATACAGATAAAAGGCCACCTGGGGTAGACCTTGTAAAATGCTGTCCATCGTCCACTGAAAAATGGCACAGGTTGACATTACCCAAATGGCAGTCTTGGATACTGGTACAAACCCTTATGGGTATTAATTGTAGCATACATCTGGGAATCCTGATCTAACTACAATTGCAGGCAAGCATGGCTCATGTCCAGCTTCGTGATGGACAGCGCCCCCATCAGCTTTGTGTGTAAATCCTCAATGCGAGAGATTGGGAGTTATGAAGCTGTTTACCGTTTATTTAAAATCCCCACAAAGGTGTACTGACCCGTCAGGCTTCACAATCGGTACGACCGATGCTGCCCTTTCTGCAAACTGTATTGGTTTGATGATGCTTTTGCTCTCCAGTGATTCCTGTCTCTGCTTTTGCCCGTAAGGCAAATGGCACTGGATGGGTCTTGCAGAATCATGGAATTGCTTCCCGGTCAAAGCGCAAAGTGGCCTTGGATCTTTTGATAGTCCATAGACCTTCCTGAAAAACTTCCGGGTATTTAATTAGGACTTCACTCCAGCTGCCATTTTGTAATCGAAACATATTGAGCCAATCTAGATAAATCCTTCACAACCAATTTTGCTCTATCAGGCCTTTTGCTACAATGCATGGTAACTGAACCAGCTGCTTCTCATGAGACTGGAGTTGAAGTTATACCCTCAATCTGTAAAGGTTCCCCAATGTAGGTTCTCAGTCAAGGGTTGGAGTCCAGAGCAAAGTTTGTTATAAACTGGTTCTGCCAATCACTGAGAGCGCTGTGCTGGTATCAACCTCTAATGAACCGAGGGATCATTTAATCAGATGTTTACTTTGATTGGTTCTGATTTGGCTGTTGCTAAGCAATTTAAATGTTCCAAACCAGTTATAGGTGGGCTTTCCAGGGCATGCACTCTCCTGGATACTGTCCTATGAGTTCTCTTACTCAAATTAGGTTTAGTGAGACTCCTTTGCTGTCTCGAGTCCACATACCGGCAGCAACTACAATGACTTGCTGATCCAGATCCTTAAGAAAATTTTAACCATTCGGCTGAGGCTTGGCTTTGTTTTAGGGTTTTGCTGTGGGCTGCCCTAGGGTCCCACTGTTCAGGATATGTCCTGAGTGCATCTGCCTTCACTCAAGTGGTGTCCCTCAAGGTCAGTTGGCTTGGCGAGGGTGTCCACTTCCATTGGCATACCCTGTAACTCACATAAGTTTCCAATGACAAAGCCAGTTGTAATGCCTGTTTGCAGTCCATTTGGGCTTCAGTTAGTATGCACTTTTGTGTGGTCAAGTCGTTAATCTCACTCTCGTTGCCACTGAAATAACTCCACAGAGACTGGTATCCTGTCACCAATTCACCCTTTATTTACACGTGTATAGTTCTCGACACTGATCTCTCAGAGTGGACAGAACCTCTGATACTCCTGTTTATATCTGTCAGCCAGAGCTCCCTGATTGAACCAGGTTAAAAGGCCCAATCAGGAAACTTATATATTCTATAAGGTCTACCTGGCTGATTTCATTATAATCACTACAAAAGGACACTTGGAAAACCATAATATGATTGGGCAGAATGAACATAGAGTTATGGAGGTATAAACGATATAAAATTTCAGTCCATGATCTTATTGAATAGCAGAACATGCTCAAAATGCCAGTGGCCTACTCTGCTTCTATGCCCAATGTTCCTGTGACTGATACATAATGCATTCATTCAGCAAGATGCCAAGTCTCTTATGCCTGTTCTTAACTTCCACTATTGTCTGTAGAGGAATGACCCAAAACAGCCAGAAGTATTACTTTACGACATCAGAAAACTGGAAGTAACAAAAACAATCATGAATATTCCCGAATAATATCAGAAAGCCACTCACTATATCCATTGTATAAAAACTAAGGGTAGAAAAGGCCAGCGACATCAAGATGAATTAGCAAAAAGAAGTAGTCATAGACCATTTGAGATATCTAACACTTTAATTCAAACCTGAAAACATGATTTACTTCAAGATTATTAGAAGCATTTCAGTTGGGTGGAGATTTGATGAGGTTTTCTGAGTTGGTTGAAGATTATTGAAGGGATTTTTGATTACCTTGAGATTGCTAGAGAGGCTGCTTTTCTCAGCTGTCTGTCTATATTTCTCACCTGAGAGTTTTTCTCTGCATATCATCCTCAGTGATTCCGTGGTATGTTAGCCGTTCATTCCACACAGGGTTTCGGGTGTTGCGTAGTGTTTTTGTGCGTAGCTTGTTTGACTGTATGTTTGGAAAGAATATGAACATGTTTGATGTCAACTCATTCAATTGCTCAGGCTGTCACTTTGAATGTCACAAAAACCATCAATAATTCTGACATTTTTATCAGGCTATTTTCTTTTCTTCTCTGATTCCCTACTCATCTTCCCTGAGGTCAATTGTTCATGATAGAATATAACCTTCCTGGCATAAAGTCTTTAAATCTAGTGTACCATCACACTACTACTCAGGTAAGGTTAACAAACAAGTGTCAAATCTGAATCTTTTCAAACAGTATGCTCAGCATCCTATGAGTAGTACATCTAGTTGCCACTAAATTGGGAAACAGTACCTGGTTAATAGTGCACATTAAAAATGTTCTATATATTTGTATTGTTCTGATTATGGCTTTGTTCTCAACAGACAGGAGAATCAGCCAGCAGCTCTTGTTTCTTTGTGAATCCAGTTGGTGTGAAATGCTTCAAAGCACCCAACTGTTGACTTCTCTTCCATCATTTCCCATCTTTCTTGCCTGGAAATGCTTTTCCTTTCACTTTAGGTCTTCTGCCCACATAGGCTGGCTGATACTTTCTTCTGAGGTATTTGGAGAATAAGGGGAAATAGTAGAATAGATTATGACTTGTGCGACCGTCTGAATAGGTCTACCAATTCAGTACCACCCAATGTTGAGTATTTACAGCACTGCACAAGTGTCTACGCCAATGTGTTTCTGATAACTGTATCTGATAATTGTTAAAATGGTTGGCCAGGAAATATGTGCCATATTAATTCTTGATATCAATGTAATCTACTGCACAGATGTGACATTTTAACTGTTACCTGTCACCTGTAGATTATAAGTAACAGAGCCTCAGAACGCAACCTCACTGTGATGCGTATAAACCATTGTGGCACTGAAACCATCTTGTACATCACAGGGGCCATAGAACAGTTTCACGAGTTGTAAATCTCTTGAATATACTGTTTATAATCTGACGGGAACATCATACCTTGCTGGCTCCAGGCAGGAGATGTATTTTCACATACGGATCAGCCAAGCCATTGGAGTCCATTGGTTTCAGTCCCTGTAATGTACGAAGGGCAAAAATGCCACATCAGCACTTGGGTTATCTATCTGTAACTGAATCTCACAGTATGACTATATGTAAACAACATGAGGTCACCACCCCCAACAGTATCCCTACTTCACTTGATAAGTTTACCAGCTTAATGCCAATTAAATGTTGCCAACTGGACTGAGGTCAGACAATCATGTTCTATGCATGATTTTCACAGGTAGAAGTAACTGTTTTCCTCCTGTTGATCCAAAACGGATGCTATCACAAATCTCTGAATTTCTATATCCCCAATTTCTCTAGAAGCAATGCTATAACTGACCATTATCAAGTGGCTCCGAAACTCCTATTCTAAAATCTTGCCGTACACACTTCCTGGGCTGCATGTGTATGTCACAAAGCAGGAACTCAGGAACATTTCCTTGAATTAAGAACATTTTGAGCCACCTATTAAATGATTACTTTTCAAATCTTTGGGATAAAAAAAAATTCACAATTGACTGGAAATTGTTTTGATACCTTCGGTCATGCAGTATCCATAGTTTGAATTTGATGATGAAGTCCTAATTGAAAATAAGTAAATTTGATCGCTCACCTTTGCTTTTATGATGGTGCAGTGCAAAGCATTGTTGACCTGGTCATATATTAGACTGAACTCCAGTGCTCCCAATGTAGCTGTGAACATAACCATCACAACTTTGTCAACAAAACCATTGTCAATGAGAGTTATAAAAACAAAACAGGCATTCATAGCATTCCATTTGCTTTAAAATTGTAATCCATTTTTACAGCCATCAGGCTTCAAAGAAAATGCAGTTCCAGCCTTTAAACTGTAGATTTGTGTATATCTTAAATTAAGAATATTGTGTACTCATTGTAGAGGTATATATGTCTGATTTTCTTAGCTGATAGGCTATAATACAGTTCACAAATGTTTAACTCTGCCATTTATATTATTATTGTATGACCACTTGGTCTACTACTTTTTAACCCAAAGTGGATTAAAAGAGTAGGCTGAAAAATTTTGTGCAGGCATATTAACCATTTGAATGACTGTACTATACTGCAAAGCATAATGTCTGGGCTTCAATGTGTTGCACAATGGATATACTGCATAAAAAGAAGCCATTTGACCCAACCAGTCCACAATGTTGTTTACGCTCTCCTTAAGCCTCCCATCTTTCCTAATCTGGCTGTCTAATAGAAGACAGAGGGTGGTAGTAGATGGAAAGTATTCAGCCTGGAGCTCGGTGACCAGTGGGTGTGCCGCAGGGAGCTGTTCTGGGACCTCTGCTCTTTGTGATCTTTATAAATGACTTGGATGAGGAAGTGGAACATAAGAACATAAGAACTAGGAGCAGGAGTAGGCCGTCTGGCCCTTCGAGCCTGCTCCGCCATTCAATAAGATCATGGCTGATCCTTTTGTGGACTCAGATCCACTTACCCGCGTTCTCACCGTATCCCTTAATTCCTTTATTGTTAAAAAAAAAACTACCTTTTTTTTAAAAGCACTTACTGAAGTAGCATCAACTACTTCACTGGGCAAGGAATTCCATAGATTAACAACCCTCTGGGTGAAGAAATTCCTTCTCAGTTCAGTCCTAAATCTGCTCCCTCTAATCTTGAGGCTATGTCCTCTTGTCCTAGCTTCACCTGCCAGTGGAAACATCCTCTCTACTTCTATCTTATCTATTCCCTTCACAATTTTATATGTTTCTATAAGATCCCCCCTCAATCTTCTGAATTCCAATGAATATAATCCCAATCTACTCAGTCTCTCCTCATAAGCCAACCCCCTCAACTCCGGAATCAACCTAGTGAACCTCCTTTGCACCCCCTCCAGTGCCAGTACATCCTTTCTCAAGTAAGGAGACCAAAACTGCACACAGTACTCCAGGTGTGGCCTCACCAGCACCTTATACAGCTGCAACATAACCTCTCTGCTTTTTATTTCAATCCCTTTAGCAATGAAGGACAAAATTCCATTTGCCTTCCTAATTACTTGTTGTACCTGCAGACCTACCTTCTGTGATTCATGCACAAGGACACCCAGGTCCCTCTGCATAGCAGCATGCTGCAACTTTTTACCATTCAAGTAATAATCCTTTTTACTATTACTCCTACCAAAATGTATGACTTCACATTTATTTACATTGTATTCCATCTGCCAGACCTTTGCCCACTCACTCAATGTATCTATGTTCCTCTGCAAAGTTTCACAGTCCTCTGCACACTTTGCTTTGCCACTCATCTTAGTGTCATCTGCAAACTTTGACACCCTACACGTGGTCCCCAGCTCCAAGTCATCTATATAAATTGTAAATAATTGTGGTCCCAACACCGATCCCTGAGGCACACCACTAGTCACTGACTGCCAGCTAGAATAGCACTCACTTATCCCCACTCTTTGCTTCCTGTTAGTCAACCGATCCTCTATCCATGCTAATGCTTTACCCTTAATGCCATGCATCCTAATCTTATGCAGTAGCCTCTTGTGCAGCACCTTGTCAAAGGCCTTTTGGAAGTCTAGGTACACCACATCCACTGGGTCCCCATTGTCCACCTCGCTCGTAATGTCTTCATAGAATTCCAGAAGATTTGTCAAGCATGACCTGCCCTTCATGAACCCATGCTGCGTCTGCCCAACGGGACAATTTCTATCAAGATGCCTTGCTATTTCTTCCTTGATAATAGACTCAAGCATCTTCCCCACTGCAGAGGTTAAGCTAACTGGTCTATAATTCCCCATCTTTTGTCTACTTCCCTTTTTAAACAGTGGCGTCACATTTGCTGTTTTCCAGTCTGCTGGGACTGCCCCAGAGTCCAGCGAATTTTGGAAAATTACCGCCAGTGCACCTGCTATTTCTCCCGCCATCTCTTTTAGTACCCTGGGATGCATTCCATCAGGGCCAGGAGACTTATCAATCCTTAGCTCCATTAGCTTGCCCAACACTACCTCTTCCGTAATTATGATTGTTTCCAGGTCCTCACCTACCTTCGTCTCTTTGTCTATTACTGGCATGTTATTAGTGTCCTCCACTGTGAAGACCGATACAAAATACCTGTTCAATGCCTCGGCCATTTCATCATATCCCATAACTAAATTCCCCTTCTCATGCTCTAAAGGGCCAATGTTTACTTTAGCCACTCTTTTCATTTTATATATTTATAGAAACTTTTCCTATCTGTCTGTATATTCTGTGCTAGTTTTTTCTCATGTTCTATCTTACTTTTCCTTATAGCTCTTTTTGTGGCTTTCTGTTGACCTTTAAAGTTTTCCCAATCTTCTAGTTTCATGCTGTTTTTGGCCACTTTGTATGCCTTCTCTTTCAATTTGATAGCCTCCCTTATTTCTTTAGACACCCATGGCAGATTACCCCTTTTCTTACAGTCCTTCCTTTTCATTGGAATATACTTTTGCTGAGCACTTTGAAAGATTGCTTTGAAAGTCCTCCACTGCTCGTCAACTGTCCCACCATAAAATCTTTGTTTCCAGTTTACTTTAGCCAAGTCCTCCCTCATTCTATTGTAGTTCCCCTTGTTCAAGCACAGGACCCTTGTATTGGATTTTATCTTCACACTCTCCATCTGTATTCTAAATTCAACCATACTGTGATCACTCCTTCCAAGAGGATCCCTAACTATGAGGTCATTAATTATTCCTGTCTCATTACACAGGACCAGGTCTAGGATAGCTTGCTCCCGCGTTGGTTCCATTACATACTGTTCAAGAAAATTATCACGGATACACTCAACGAACTCCTCCTCAAGGCTACCCTGACCGAGCTGGTTCGACCAATCTACATGTAGGTTAAAATCCCCCATGATAATTGCCGTACCATTTTTACAGGCATTAGTTATTTCTTTGTTTATTGCCTGCCCCAATGTGATGTTATTATTTGGTGGCCTATAGACTACGCCTATCAGTGACTTTTTCCTCTTAGAATTTCTAATTTCCACCCAAATGGATTCAACCTCATTCTCCATAGAACCTATATCATCTCTCAGCACCGCCCTGATGGCGTCCTTGAGAATCAGGGCTACACCACCTCCCTTACCTTCCTGTCTGTCCTTCCGAATAGTCTGGTACCCTTGGATATTTAACTCCCAGTCGTGACCATCCTGTAACCATGTCTCCGTAATGGCTACCAAATCATATTCATTCGCGATGATTTGTGCCGTTAACTCATCAACCTTGTTACGAATGCTACGAGCATTCAGGTAAAGTGCCTTTATGCTAGCTTTCTTACCCTCATGATCTCCAACATCTCTAATAATATCTCCTGAGTTGTCCTTCCTTTTTGCTTCTTTCATAGTCTGCCTTGAACTTAAACCCTCCTGCACACATGCTAACCTGCTGCTTACCTTTTTATTTACCATCATACTCCCTGTCGTTTTCCCTTTCCCTTCCCCCCAACTCACTAGTTTAAAGTCCTAGTGACCACCCTATTTATCCTTTTCGCAAGAACACTGGTTCCAGATCGGTTCAGGTGGAGACCGTCCAATCGGTACAGATCCCTCCAGTTCCAAAACTGATGCCAATGCCCCATGAAATGGAACCCCTCTTTCCCACACCACTCCCTTAGCCACGTGTTTACTTCCCTAATTTTCTTATCCCTAAGCCAATTTGCACGTGGCTCGGGCAGTAATCCGGAGATTATGACCCTCGAGGACCTGTTCCTTAATTTCGTTCCTAGTGCTTGATAATCCCCAAACAGGTCCTCCATCCTAGCCTTGCCTATGTTGTTAGTCCCAACATGGACCACAACAACTGGATCCTCCCCCTCCCGCTCCAATATCCTTTCAAGCCGGTCAGAGATGTCCTGCACCCTGGCACCGGGCAGGCAACACACCATGCGGGACTCCCGATCCGGCTTGCAAAGGGTACTATCTATCCCCCTAACGATAGAATCCCCTATAATTACCACTTGTCTATTTGCTCCCCCCTCTTGAATGGCCTTCTGCACCATGGTGCCGCGGTGAGCTGGCTCATCCTCCCCGCAGCCCTTTTCCTCAGCCACACAGGGAGCAAGTATCTCGTACCTGTTGGATAAGGTCAAAAGCTGAGGCTCCTCCACTCCTGAACTCAGGATTCCCCTACCTGCCTCACTTGCAGTCACACCCTGTTGTCCCTGATCACTAACTGAAATTGAATTACTTAATCTACCAGGTGTGACTGCCTCCTGAAACAAAGCGTCCAGGTAACTCTCCCCCTCCTGGATGTGCCGCAGTGTTTGAAGCTCAGATTCCAGATCTTCAACTCTGAGCCGGAGTTCTTCCAGCAACCAACACTTGCTGCAGATGTGGTCACTGCCGTTCACAATGGGATCAGCCAGCTCCCACATCATACAGCTACAGCACATCACCTGCCCAGCCATCTCTACTTAGTTAATTACTTTATTACTTTATCTCAATTTATGAGTTAAATACTTTCTAATACTTCTCTGCTATGGTCCTTTCAAATAACCAATTAATATATAAATAAAAACAAAGAAAGTAAATTTTTAACCAATTACACAATACAGAAGAAATAGAAAAAGTATAAAAACCTTACTTTACCAACACACCACAGAGTCCTTTTTTTTCGTTAGAGGAGGAGAGCGGGTGAGAGACACTACACGTTTAGTGTCTCGGGTTCAGGGTGGGTTAGTAAGTTTGCCGATGACACGAAGGTTGGTGGAGTTGTGGACAGCGTGGAGGGCTGTTGTAGGTTGCACCGGGACATTGACAGGATGCAGAGCTGGGCAAAGAAGTGGCAGATGGAATTCAACCCAGAAAAGTGTGAGGTGATTCATTTTGGAAGGTCGAATTTGAATGCAGAATAGAGGGTTAATGGCAGGATTCACGGCATTGTGGAGGAACAGAGGGGTCTTGGGGTCTATGTCCATCGATCCCTCAAAGTTGCGACTCAAGTTGATAGGGTTGTAAAGAAGGCGTATGGTGTGTTGGCTTTCATTGGCAGGGGAATTGAGTTTAAGAGCCATGAGGTTATGCTGCAGCTCTATAAAACTCTGGTTAGACCACACTTGGAATATTGTGTTCAGTTCTGTTCACCTCATTACAGGATGGATGTGGAAGCTTTAGAGAGAGTGCAGAGGAGATTTACCAGGATGCTGCCTGGACTGGAGGGCAGGTCTCATGAGGAAAGGTTGAGGGAGCTAGGGCTTTTTTCATTGGAGCGAAGAAGGATGAAAGGTGACTTGATAGAGGTTTGCAAGATGATGAGAGGCATAGGTGGAGTGGATAGTCAGAGACTTTTTCCCAGGGCGGAAATAACCATTACGAGGGGGCATAATTTTAAGGTGATTGGAAGAAGGTACAGGGGAGATGTCAGAGGTAGGTTCTTCACACAGAGAGTGGTGGGCGTGTGGAATGCGCTGCCAGCAGTGGTAGTGCAGTCAGATACTTTAGAGACTTTTAAGCGACTTTTGGGTAGGCACATGGAGGATAGTAAAATGTGGGGTATGCAGGGTAGATTGATCGTAGTAGGATAATAGGTCGGGACAACATCGTGGGCCGAAGGGCCTGTACTGTGCTGTACTGTTCTATGTTCTAATCAAAATCTATCATGATTACCCGTCTCCTTCAAATGCTTGTTTTGATTTCCATTAAATTTATCTTATTAACGCCGATACAGGTTCAGCTTAATTTTGCTCACTTTTCAATTCTTGATTACGGAACACTCCTGGCATCCTAGTTAGTTCCTGGTTTGCACTGGATTTCTCTTTCTAGGATGTGATTCAGACCAATTACCGAAGTCTTACAGTGCATTTTGGCCCATTGTATCTGTACACATTGTATCTTGAAATCTTGTGCCATCTCCTTGTACATCACTTTTATCTAAAAAATTGTCCAATGCTCTCTTGGATGCCTTAATTGAACCCTTCTCCATTACACTTCCTGGCAATGTATTCCATACCCTAATTGCTCACTAAGTGAAATCATTAGAACTGAGTTCTGAGGAAGGGTCACTCAACCCGAAACGTTAACTCTGTCTTCTCTTCACAGATGCTGCCAGACCTGCTGAGGTTTTCCACCAATTTCTATTTTTGTCTCAACTTTAAATCTATGTCCTGTCATTCTTGTTCTTTTTACATGTGGGAACAGCTTCTCCCTATTTATTCTATCAAGACTGCTCGTGATTTTGAAATCACAATCTCCTCTTAGACTTCTTCTCTCCGAGGAGAATAGTCACAATGTTTTCAATCTGTCTTAGTAACCGAAGTTCCTCATCCCTGTAACCATTCTTGTAAATCACTTCAGCACTCTATCCAATGTGGTCATATCCTACCTGTTATGTGGCATGCACAACTGTACACAAATGCTCCAACTGAAGTTTAACAAGTGTGTTATACAAGTTCAACATCACCTCCTTGCTCTTGTATTCTTTACCCTTATTAATAAAGCCAAGGACCTGTATGCATAACTTACTGCACTGTCCATCTGTCCAACACCCTCAATGATTTGTGCACACATATACCCAGATCCCTCTGTTCCTGCACCCCCTTTAGAATTGTACCATTTGTTTTATATTGTCTTTCAATGTTGTTCCTACCACAAAAAAACACCCCATATTCTTCTACATTGAAACTCATCTGGCACCTATAGCCTACTCAAACAATGCCCATTTAAAATTCTATGCTGTTCTCCTCCCAGTCTTATTGGGGAAAGGGCAGAAAAGTGGCTGTGAGGAATGTTGGACCAGCCATGATCCTACTTCATGGCGAAGCAGGCCTGAGGGTCCAAACAACCAGCTCCTGATGCTACCTCTTATGGTCTTATGGTCAGTTTACAATTCTCCCAAGTTTCATGTCATCTGCAATCTTTGCCATTTCCCCCTGCACACCAAGATCGAGGTCATTATGTATCAGAGAAAGCAAGTGTCCCAATACCAACACCTGGGGCACTTCACTGCAAACCTTCAACCAGCCCAAAAAATATCTATTGACTGTCGCTCTGTTTTCTATCACTAAGCTAATGTTGTATCCACATTCCTACAGACCCCTTTATTCCATGATCAAGAACTTTCCTTATAAGTCTGTCATGTGGCACTGCATCAATTGGTTTCTGGAAGTCCATGTAAAACAGCAACAGCATTACCCTCAGCGAGCTTTTCTGTTACTACTTCAAGAAACTTCAGCAAGTTAGTTAAACATAATTTCCTCTTTATAAATCCCCACTGACTTTTCCTCATCAACCCAGCTTTTTCCATGTGACTATTAATTCTATCCCAAACAACTGTTTCAAGAAATTCCCCCACCACTGATGTTAAATTTGACTGGTCTGTAATTGCTGGGCTTATCCTTCCAACCTTTCTTGAACAAAGTTGTAATGGTTGCAATTTTCCAGTCTTCCAGCACTTCCCCACGCCACCCCTCCCCCCACCAAGTCGATGGTAGACTAAAAGCTAGTGGTCAGTGCTCCTGAAATTTCCGCTCACACTTCCTTCAAAATCTTGGGTGCACCTCATCCGGTTTCAGTGCCTTGTCAAGCTTAATCACCAAAAGTCAATTCAACACTTCTTCCTCATCAATTTTGAACCCTTCTAGTAAGAGAGATCCCTCCCGTGTCACTGTGATGTAGGTAGCACCCTCCCTATGGTACAGACAGATACAAACTATTAATTTAATACCTCAGCCATGTCCCCTGCCTCCAGGTGTAAATTCTCTTTGTGGTCCTTAATCAGCCCTACTCCTTTTATCTAGTACTGTTTATACACCTATTGC
Organism: Rhincodon typus; assembly: GCF_021869965.1. NCBI lineage: Eukaryota > Metazoa > Chordata > Chondrichthyes > Orectolobiformes > Rhincodontidae > Rhincodon > Rhincodon typus. The sequence goes on from NC_063355.1 coordinate 34,281,481, forward strand.
TGACTTCATAATTCCGCTTTATGCTGGCTGCCAGTCTTTTCTCATAATTCATCTTTGTTTTGCTTATTTGCTTTTTCATCTCCCTTCTGAACCTTTGGTATTCCTCATTTCTCTATTTTCTACCTGATGCCTATCATATACACAACTTTTCTTCTTTATTATAATTTCTATCTCTTTTGTCACCTAGGGAGGTCTAGATTGGTTTTTCCAACCTTTAAGGAAATATAGCTTGACTGTACGCAAACAGTATCTTCTTTGAAGGTAGACCCTTGTTCAGTTTTTCCCACCGAAGTCTTGTTCCAGTCAATGTTGCCCAGCTCCTTTCTTCTCCATTGAGGTCTCTCTCTGGCAATTGATTTTTCTCACTCTGGATTGTTTCATGTCATGCTCTACCATCAACTTGAGCCTTCTGATAAAATGATAATTGTCTCTGAAATGTTCCCCCACTGACACTTGTTGCACTTTGCCCAACTCATTTCCAAGAACCAGTGCATCCTTTTGTGTTGGACTAGGAGGCTTCAATTTCCTGCCACCGACTACAATGATCGTATTTCTTTTTCAAATGTTCAGTTTTATTTCTGGCTTTCTCTTTATCTTCCTCATTAGAATGTGGCCTAAAGCAAGAGCCAACTGAAAATCACAAGCCAGTTAAGAGCTATTCATTCAAATGATCTAATTCAAATAGTTTCTTTTGATAAAACTGCAGTTGGGAGTTACTGCTACTAATATTGGCAGATGAACCCTTGGCCAGACATTTTCCAAATTCTGCCAACATGTATCAAACAACTCCAGTCTGCTGCCTCCAATTTTCACAACTAATCACAATCAGTCACTTAAGGGCCCTTGCCATTAGTGCAAGTTAATTTTAGTTTTCAGTTCAATTATGTGACAATCTCCTACTGGCTGTTTCAGTTGAAATGTTCACCCATTTAATACAGCAGCCAGAGGAACGTCAAGAATGGCAGTGGTCCACAAAGCCACAACTTTAGAATTAAACACATTTCATCCAAACGCTGCCAACCTCTGTACCAGGTATAAGGATTTCTAGTGAGGAGGATGTGATTCCCCAGAGATATTTAAATGTTTGCGTAGAATTTAACTAAAATACACCATATATTTTAACCCTATTAATTCCACGATTGAAAGAGGCAAAGTAAGTAACGTTTAAATTTGTTCACATTTAGCAAACCATTAAGTCCTCATAAAATACCTGAAGACTTAACTAAGCCTTCTTTCTATCACTATCAGCCAGATTGTGGTCTCTCTGAAAAGACTCAATCAGAGGAGACCAATTGGAAAACAAAGGTCCAGGGTGTGTATTCAAAGTGAAAACAAATCATGATTTCAACCGTACAGCTGCAAAAATGTTTGACGTGACAGCAGTGCCTTTCATTTTACAAATAACATATCTATATTATTTATTTCATGTTCTCCATGTGATTCCAGTGGCTTTATTAAAGCACAATGAATTAGAGCTCCTATTCTCAAGTTGATACCAGAAATACGACCATGTGTACTTACATCATCTTTAATATGGTAAAAATCCCAATTTGCTTCAGAGAATGGGATACAATGGGATTAAATACCATGTTCAGACAGGTGATGACAAGCTTATTCTAAGAAGCAGGTTTTAAGAAGTGACTTTAAGCAGGAAAGAGAATCAGTGAAGCAGAGCAGTGTGGGAGGGAATTCCAGAGATCAGGACCTAGGCAGTTTAAGGCTTGGTTGCCAGTTGTAGAAAGATGGTAAGGCAGAATAGGCGAGAGGTCAGAATTGGAGGAGTTTTTTTAACATTCATTCATGGGATGTGGGCATTGCTCACTAAGCCAGCATTTATTGCCCATTGGGCAGTTAAGAGCCAACTGCATCGCTTGTGGGCCTGGAGTCATGTGTAGGTCAGACCAGGTGAGGATGGCAGACCTTCTTCTTATAAAGGATATTAGTGAATCAGATTTTTTTTATTACAATCAACAACGGCTATATGGTTGCCATTAGACCAGCTTCTTATTCCAGATTTTTACTGAACTCAAATTTCACCATCTGCTATTTCACCAATTTCACCACCTCACTATAGTGAAACTGTAAGTATGTCTGACAAGTCTGAAGGGTCTGTAGCTCTCTCACAAAGACAATGCAGAGATCTTGGATGACTGTTTGGACATCACAAGCACAAGGAAAGCATGAAGTGATTTGAAGATAATGATGCAAATTTTAAAACCAAGGTACTACCAGGTCAAAAAGCATGTGGTGCCACGTGAACAGGACTTTGTGTGAGTTTATTCTGTCTTCTAGATTATAACTGCTCTTCTGTGCCTTTACAGCATTATTTTTCTTTTAATGTCACCCCAGCAGTGAAATGTCTGGAATAGATTACACTGGCCATTTAATGGCCTTTATTAATGAAATCACTTGAATCTGCCAACCAAAATATCACTCACTGGCTTCATCTGAGTCATAAAGATCTTCTTCTTCATCTTCCTGCTGCTGCTGTTGTGTGGAAGGAGGCAGTGCTGAGGCTGTACTTGGTGCTGTATATGGTGGGCGGTGGTGGACAGCTCTCTCCTCCTTCACTGGGGTATAACTTGTATCCGATGATGGGGTGGGCTGGTTGCTCACAGAATGTGACAAGGATGGGGACCCTACCACTGGCAAAAATAAATAATGGAAAAAAGACAGAACAAAATTATTTCTTCATCCCTTCAAGTTGAGGACCTGCTGGATGACAGTATGTTCCTAGATGAAACCAGAACAAGGAAGAACTGAAATGAGATGCTGATAATAGGAGCTGCTTGTAATCAATCTTACTTGACATTTGTTCAGGATATCTGGGAGTCACTCCCTGACCTGGTCTATAGGTTCCAGGCACACCTGTGAATAGGGAAACCAGAAATATATCAATCTGACATGTCAGAAGAATCTGCAGCTCTCTCACAAGAACAGCACAAAAGATAAGTTTGAAATTTAATTAAAGAGACCCAGTGAAATTTAATGGTGAAGGAAACTCTTTGGAGAGTTTTTAGTTGTGGTTGGAAGTACATGTCTTTTCTGTACAAAACTATTTGCCATTTTTGAATGTGGTATTTTTGTGTTACCAGCCACAAGGTTTCTAATTGTATCTTCCTGGCTGCCAGGCTGTTGTGGTGGTCTCATTGTCTGGGAGTGTGGGCATGTGTTCAAGATAAATTATTGGGTTCAGCAGGAGATGGTGGGGATCTTATGAGACTGACTGAGAGCTGGTAGCAAACCTCTGCTCATGGAGAACCACACAAGGTTTGGATTAATGTACTTCTAATCGACAGCATTAGACACTTTGTTCAAACAATGGGGTGGAAAGCCTACACCAACAGGCCACTTTGAAAGCACAGATTATTTCATGATATCAATCTGTGAGCCACAGAAAGCAGTCTTGTTTGTGGTATCTAAGAACAGACCAAACGCCTGATATGAATTATTACTGTTTGGTCATAAGTGCATATTTTATCTTCTATAGTGAATTTGGACAAATGACTTTCCTTCCCCTACAAGTGAAGACCCCTGTGCATTTTTAGAGGAAAGCACATTGCTCAGGTGTTGAGCAAGATTTATGAATAGATTTTAACATATTAAAATTAACAGAAAACCAGTGTGATCAGATCACCTCTTCACAGGGATAAAACAAAGAAATGTGAATGCTGGAGATCTGAAACAAAAGCTGGAAAAATCAGCAGGTCTGGCAGCATCTGTAAAAAGAAAAACAGAATTAATGTTCTGACTTCAGTGACCCTTCACCAATTTGAAATGTTAACTCTGTTTTTCTCTGCAAAGATGCTGCCTGATTTGCTGAGTTTTTCCAGCACTTTCTGTTTTTGTTTCAGGATTTGTCAGAGGAGTACTGGGTACACAAATCCTCATTGGGCATCATGGGCAGCAAACTTCCAGTCTCCTTCCAACAAGAGGCCCTAGAGATTTTAACTCATTCCGCCTGCTATCAGTCTTTTGTCCAAATATATAGGAAGCTCCTTCATGGGTTAAATCCCCATATTGAGCAAGGTTGTTGGCTACCATCCTAGACTTTCACTGGTAGTGAACCAGAGGGCCGGGTTCAAGTCCCACCCGCTCCAGTGGTGTGTAGTAGCATCTCTGAACAGAAACCAAAATATTGGAAGCTCCAGGTTGCTATGGAACCAAAGGAATGGGCTTGCACACTCAAATAAGTGATTGGAAAGCGTCAGAAGGGCATTGTGGGCACCAGAGTGGAAATCTGCTCCTGCTGACCCACAAGGTAGCCAAAGAAAAGCAGACAAACTATTTCCTATTTGTTGGGCTTTGTCAATCCCCATCTTCTCTTTTCTCTGGTTTTGACGGGTGTGAAGGCATAGGACGTTGCTATGACAGATTTCCCACACAGGGCTGTGCAATCAGACTTTGCTTTGTTCTACTTTGATTTGTATGCAAATCATTCCAGAAAGGATGTTGCCATATCCTGCTGTTAGTGCGTGTAATACAGGATGAAGGCATACTAACTACCTTGAATGCTGCAATGCTGAGATCACTTTGTACCTTTGCATCAAAACACCATACTCTTGACTGTAACAGAAGGCAAGTAAAGGGAAGGTAATATTTCTACCCACCTGAAGGAATGACTTCACTAGTTTGAAGTGGGCTTTTGTATTCATTGGACATCATAAAATGTGCAGTAATTAAACGATTCCTTATCATTGAAGCTTTTCAGCTTCTTGTCTTCAGCCACTAATTTTCAGACCATTTTTTGTTTTGCCCACTCTGATCTTTGAGGTTACTTACCTGCTTGAGATGGCTGTGCAGGGTTGGTTTGGTGTAAAGCTGAGGGAGGGCGTGAGCCCTGAGCTGAAACATTGCGTCGTCCACCTGAGGAAAAAAAGCAGCCAGTAAGAACTGATGTTAACAAGATTATGTACTTAATATTTAAACATGAAAAAACCTTTAAACAGAAAACTTAACAGGAACAATGCCATAACTTAGACAGAAGATAATATAATGTCTGTTAGTGTATTCAAGTGACATGGTTCAGCAGTCATATGAGTAAACTCCATGAAACATAATGTTCTATGATTTGCTTTAGTATGCAAAATCTGTGTTAAAACATAATTTATTACATTTATGTAGTACAGATCACATTGTGTGAAATCTTTTTCAGTACTAATCAATGAGATGCAATATCCTGTTTCAGAAGAAACATTTTGCATAAGAAATATTCCACAAGCTCTCATAAAATGAATCAATGGTTAAACTACTTTGTAGGTGTTGGTTTAAGAAAATATGCTGGCCGGCTTACCAATAGAACTAAATGTTCTTTCAGTAAATTTATGGGATGTTTCACTCTTGATTGTGACTGGCATTATTTATTTAAAGAAGAGAAGGTGCCTAGATTGTTCAAGAATTCAAGGTACCTTAACTAAATAAAATCCTGTTAGGCTTAAGGTTGCCTTCTAGAATTTGGGAAAGACAGACATTTTTTGATGATGAAAGATTAGGCTTAAGTTTATTTTGCAGAGAGGGTGAATAGACTGCTCAAGTAAATCTGGTGAAGCCACAATGATGGGAGGTGATGGCCTAGTGGTAATACCACTGGACTGTTAATCCAGAGACCCAAATAATGTTCTGGGGACCCTGGTTCAAATCCCACCACGGCTGGTGGTGGAATTTGAATTTAATAAATATCTGGAATTAAATCCATTGCTGATTGTCAGGAAAAACCCATCTGGTTCACTAATGTGGGAGGAAACTGCCATCCTTACCTGGTCTGGCCTACGTCTGACTCAGACCCACAGCAATGTGGTTGACTCTTAACTGCCCTCTGGGCAATTAGGGATGGCCATTAAATGCTGCCTAGCCAGTGACACCCTCATCCTGTGAATGGATAAATAAAATGTATTGGGTAGCCAAGGGGTGTCCAAATGTGACTGGGGGCCACATGCAGCCTGCTGGGGTATTTTACACAGGCCAACATCTGTTGTACTGGCAGATGAATTATCAAATATAGGTAAGTCTAAGTGTAAGATTTGGTAAAGAACTGCTCCTCCAATCAGAGGCCTTTTTCTCCGGTGTGTGCTGCTGCAGGCTTACTGACGAGCCTATCAGCAGCAAATGTGGGAGAGAACTAGCATGTGATTGCAGAAGCACCAAACATCTTGGGGCCTGGAACCATGGCGGTAAGTCTGTTGGCCAAGACTAGGAATAGAAACATAGACAATAGGAGCCTTTCAATCCTGCTGTGCTATCCATTCTGATCATGGCTGATCATATAACCTAACAGCCTACTCCTGCTATTCCTCCATATCCTTTGACCCCTTTAACCTCCAGGGCCATATCCACAGCATCTTGAAATCATAAAATGTTTTGGCCTTACCAGCTTTCGTGGTAGCAAATTCCACAGACTCTCCCCTGTCTGGGTGCAGAAATGTCTCCTCATCTCAGTCCTAAATGGTTTACTCCATATCCTTGGACTGTCTACCCTGATCCTGTCCCCCATCGGGAACATCCTTCCTGCATCTACCCTGTCTAGTAGGTTTCCAGGAGACCCCTTTCATTCTTCTGAACTCCAGAAAATATGAACCTAACTGATTCAACATCTCCTCTTATGCCAGTCCTGCCATCCCAGGTATCAGTCTGGTAAAGTTTTCCTGCACTCCCGCTATAGCAAGAACATCTTTCCTCAGATTTGGAGACCAGAGCTGCACACAATACTCCAAGTGTGGTCTCATCAAGGCCCTGTACAGTTGCAGCAAGACAATCCTCCTCCTGGACTTTAATTCTCTTGCTATGATGGCCAACACAACATCTTCCTTTCTGACCACCTCCTGCACCTGCATACTTATTTTCAGCGACTTCTGTGATGACATCCAGGTCTCAGTGCATATTCCCCTCTCTCAATTTATAACCGTTCAGATAATAATTTGCTTTTCTGTTTTTGCTACCAAAGTGGATAACCTGACAGTTATCCACACTATACTGCATCTGCCATGCATTTGCCTACTCACTCAGCTTGTCCGAACCAAGGAAACTTTCAGAGAGACTCTGGTCCAGGGAGGAAGGAGATGACATTCACATCACTGTGAGAAGGCAGTGAGAATCAGATGGCAGAGGGGAACTGTAAGCTGGGCTGTGAGGGCGAAGGGTTAGAATGGAATGATAGGCTGCCATTAATTTTTATTTGATTTCACTTTTACAAAAGGAATTGCCTTTTACCAAATTGCATTCAAGTCTCTTCAGAAAGAAAGGTCACCCCATGGATCATTTGCTTGAAGTTAAAAGGGACAGAATAAGAAAGACAGAGAGAGTGAGAGGGGTAAGAGCTAAAGGGGAAGGGTATGGGGAGAGGAGTGAAAGATGAAAAGGGCAAGGGATAAAAGTACGGGAGAGGGAGAGAAGGGAACCTCAGGCTAAAGGTCAACTCAGTTTTAACCTTCCCTTTAATGTGGATTCTGCCAAGGCCAGCACGAAGTTTCTCCCAACGGAGCAATCTAAGGTCAGTGTTAGTTAAATCTAACTCCAGAACTTGGCCTCAGTCACTGTACCCTTCCATTGAGCTGAATCTTGGCTCTCTAGCTCTTGACCAAAAAGGGAAAAAATGGCTTTTCTTTATGCTTGGTTGCTTGGCAGTTTTTAATGGTTATTTCTACTATCTTCTAATTTAAAATATCAATTTATTGGTTTAGCCCCAGCCCCTCACCATGTGCAAAGTTTAGCCACCCCTGGGATTGATAATTAATGTGTTTGGGCTGGTCAGAGGAACAGCACATCCTTTCTGGTTCTGTTCTCTCCTATGTTTCTAATCACTGAGGTGGGAATTAGGTCCTACACTTAACCTATTTGGATAGTTCTGCAAATTGGTCTCATAGAATCATAGTTTCCTTCAAGTGTATACCCTAAATCCCTGCTGAAAGTTACTATTTGCTTCTGACATCCTTTTAGACATTGTATTCCAAGCGATAACAAGAGAAAATCTCAATGTACACCTGTTTCTTTTATAATGAGCAAGGAAATCAAGTGATACACATTCATTAGCAAAGTGTCTATAGTCACTAATATTTGGAGGCAGATTAGATGCAAATGTTGCTCACAGATTTTTTTAATATGAAGGTGTGTAACAGTTCTGTCACAGCATTTCCCAAAGTGCTTTCGGTACACAGTATGAATAGAAACACAGATGTTCAGAGCATTTCTGATTTGACTGCATGAATTTATTTGCATTAACTCAGGGCCTGATCAAGGCGCCCACATGCAAGATTCATAAATGCCAAAAAAGGTGACAAAAAGCTGGGCCCATAATTTGACTTTCTTAATGTCAGCCCTATGAAGAAAAGCTGGCTGATGGAAAAGAGTGAGAAAACTAGGAGTGATAAGCATGTAATAATAAAAACATTTGAGGGCAAGAGCAGCAGCTGCATATAAGGTTGAGATAAAATTGTCACAGTCTTACCAGACCACAGGGCTGTTCTCATTAGAGAGAGAGAGATGGTTAGTGGTGGTTTAATCTGAGGCTCACCACACCTCTGGCAAGGGGAGAGGTTGAAAAGGTGTGTCCTCAGCCAGTCCAAGGATTGGGTCCACACTGCTCAACATTGCAAACCAGCTGTTCAGCCAAATAAGCTAATCAACCACTTTACCTTTGCATATAAACAGTCTGATGGTCTACCCTCTACTAATAACAACTTCCATCAATTATATCACCTAGCAAATCCCATTAAGGGACTGTAAGTGGGACTGTATTTGCCAGTGTAATTCAGAGGAATATCATCCACAGGTATTGTTCCCTTGTGTAGCCTACAATCCTCAATAAAAAAAATCTTGAAAAACATTTAGCACTTCTGAAGTATCTTTGAATAATTTAAACTGTGTTGAGTTGACATTCTCTCTGGTATAATGCTGAAAACAGCATTAATCTACAAAGGCTGTCTCTTAAAAGCTCCTGTGCGTCATTCATGGTCCATAGAAACAACATGCCATTTGATGAGGATATAAGAAGATTATCACATAATTAATTTTCTGTCAATTATACACACAACAAAGCTGTCTGTAAATAAGGTTGGCGAGAGACAGAATGTTGTGAGTGAAAACGAAAGAAAACAGCTGAGAGAATGCGCAAAATAAACGGAAAGGAAGATAATAGACACAAAAGAAGAGAAAAGTAAGCATGAGAGAAAGAGAATAGCAGTGTATTGCAGGAAATTCAAAAGAAATAAAACACCATCAATTTTCAATAATTCCACTAACCTCCTGGGCTCCTACTGGAGTCATTCTCCATATCACATCTGTACCCACCCTGATTCTCATTTTCACCATATTCGCTACCTGCTGCCATTTGTGATTCTGGTGGCCTGCGTCCTGATGGAATGGAACTGTCTGGAACTTGCTCAGTAGGCACAGACCCAACCTCACTGCCTGAAAAGGAAGGGTTGGAATATTAAAGCTCCTAAGTCAGCACAGGTAGGTTATCAGATGAATACGTATAGACATTCCAGTAGGAATGCCCCATACAGATGAAATGGAGTAAATTAGGAATGGAAAATTGGGCATCCAACAATCTCGTTATTGGATTCTCATTAAAAACAAACCTTCCTGGTTTACTAATGTCCTTTGGGAAGGAAAAATAATGTTCTCAGTCAGTCATCTCTCTATGTGAATAAAAACCCATGTAAATACTTTTAACTGCCTTCTGAACGGGAATAAAAAGTCACTAAGTTGAACAAATTTACTACAAGTGATCCAAGAGGAAGATCTATCCCAGTTGGGATTCACACACAGAGCCCAGATAGGAACAATTTTTTTTTGCATTCATTCACTGGATGAGGGCATCACCGGCTGAGATGGCATTTATTGCCTGTTCCTAATTGAGGTTGAGAGTCAACCATATTGCTGTGGGTCTGGAGTCACATGTAGATCAGACCAGGTAAGGATGGCAGTTTCCTTCCTAAAGGACATTTCTTTCCTGACAATTGATTTGTAATCAGCGTTACACTCTTGATTCCTGTTATTTTTCAATTGAATTCAAATTCCACCATCTGCTGTGGTGGGAGTTGAACCCGGAACATTAGCCAGGACTCTGGATTAACAGTCCAGCAATAATACCACTAGGCCATCACCTCCCCATATAATTGTACAATTTCAACAGCCAACAGCCTCTTATTTTAAAGTAAAAGGTAAACCATGCTTCAATAACTTATACTTCCAATTATCTGCTCTCACAAATGTAAGGGTCTCTGACTAGAGGATCTGGGATAGATTGCTGAGGCCCCATCATTGTCAAAGAGATACTGCAGGGTAAGATTTTCATTCACCTTTCTTCCTTAGCAATGACCCATTCCATCAGGTGGGTTGGAAATCTCAGTGCTTTGGTGGCCAGTACATTGGAATAATTCCAACGATTGAGAGTCTCCAATAACATGAAGGAAGGCAAAGAGAAGAATAAGACCATAACCTCAAGAAAAGGCAATTCAGTCAATTGAGGATGTTCCACCAGACTGGCAATGGGCCAGAAATTCCTCAGAGTGGGCGGCCATCCTTGAAAGGGATGGAAGCCCCGATGGTAAACTAATGAGTGGCTTGACCCCTGCAAAACATTCAATTGGCCTCAGCAACTGCTTTTCAGTAACATTTGATTATTTGTGCAAATGAACACCCAAATCTCTTCTCCAATCCATGTATATAACCATTTAGAAAAAACTGTTTTGCTTGTATCCAAATTTGTTAACCTTGCATTGCACTCCAATTACTGCAAATGTGTGGTGACAGAGAAGTGAACTAGAAGACATGCGGGCAATTCTGCTCCTTATGAGGTTACTACATTGGAAGTCCTGCTGTAGCAGGCATGCCAAAGGGAAATGGCCCTTTGTGGGCCTGAAGGTAACCCATAGACCCAAGTCCTAGTATCATGAAGAAAGATCACTGGCTGAATTAGAGCTGGAGTGCTATAATACAAATCAGGAGCCCTCAACTTACTTATCCCCAGTTAGCAGATCCCAGCAAGGAAAGTGGCTGTAACACTACAACTGTGATTAATGCCCCTAGCATTGAAAAGGGATTTATCAGCTGCAGTTTCTACTCCAGAACTGGCACCCAGTAGGTACATATAGGCAGCTGATGAGGACTGCATCAGGCTGGATTTTTTTTATTTGTTCACAGAATAAGGGTGTCACTGGCTAGGCCAGCATTTATTGATGGTCCCTATCGTGATGTCTCCCACAGTGGTGCAGTCGGTGTCAGTTCAGTCATGAATCAATCATAAATGGAATGATGTGCAATGGGTGGTTAATATCCATGGAGTACTAACCAGTAACATTGAATATCTAAAGAAGTGAAGGAATTAAACGTAAGAGAATAGTTCACAGGATTGACAGTTTAATCAATTAAAGCTGCTGGAGCCACAGGTTATTTACACATAAGGCCAACTGGGCCCTCATTATATCTGAAACCTAACACAAAACTTAAATAGAATACTGGTGAGAATGAGAAATCTCTAATGGCTTGCAGGAGATTTCATTCATTGATGCCAACTACTTTTTTGGGGAATCAGGATTTTGTATCTATTGCGAACGAGTAGAAAATTAGGACAGTGAGACAGATTTATACAACAGCTGAAGACAAAAATAGAAATCCCTATTTTAATATCTAGCGAGCAGGGCTTTGACTACAGCTGTGGGGTTTCATTTAAACAGGATGGAGCTGCTAACAGCTTTCATTCTCACTCCGTATATTGAAAGAGGTACTACTGCCTCACAGTTGAACCGCACAACTTCACGCCTATCTTCAATTGCAGTTCATAGATGACTTACTCGAGATGATAATAAGAAAGTTGCAATTACTTAGACCTTTACCCCATACTCTGCAGGAATGCAGCTGGGTAGTAGCATGCTGTTCCTGTAGTGTCTTATGCCAAGGCAGCTCATGTTGCTACTGCCCACTTGTCCCCTAAAAGGGGTCATTATTGGGGAAAATGAATGACGTGCATTGCAAGTCCACAAAAGTGTACATTATTTGTGACGACTGGAACTCATTACTGTGAAGGCAAAAGTATTGGCCTTCTGTACAGCTTTTGGTGGGTGGTGTGCTAAGCCAGGAGGCCACAGGACATCTCTATTTGAGGGGGGGGGGTGCTGAAAAAAATGATAGAGACATCCAGTTTGGGTGAGTTCACATGGCAAGCACTTACTTCCCCTCCACGGTGGGGTCCACATTCAGTTTTCCATTCCCTCATCTCACAACCAGCGCCACACCCACCAAGTCCAGGAAACTGACAGCTCCCAGCATTCAGAGTCCTTTGTCTCGATCCCTCTGAAACACACGTCAGCATGTTTTGGATAACACAGTGTGGAGCTGGAAGAACACAGCAGGCCAGACATCATCAGAGGAGCTGGATGCTGCCTGGCCTGCTGTGTTCCTCCAGCTCCATACTGTGTTTTCTCTGACTGCAGCATCTGCAGTTCTTACTATCCCTGCATGTTTTGGGACAGCATCAGCTGTGGATGAGGCTTGCTGGCAACTGCTGGTGTATTGAGTTGAGGAGTTGCTTTTTGAAAGCATTGTGGAAGATGTCTTTGGCCTTAATTCCGCACTATGCAATGAAAAGGCGACCAAAATGCTTTTAGTATGAGAAGACCAGCAGATGTAGATTAAAGCTGATTGTACCAGATCAACCGTCCACTGATTTCCCATGGGTAACAGTCAATGCATCAATATGATTATTTAAGTTTTAACCTCATTTGATGTTGTCTTGTGAATAATTCAGTCACACCACATAGCAGGCTAAATTCATTTTTGATGTATGATTCACACCGTGGTAACAAGCTTCACAGCTGCTACTTTCTTCTAACAGGCTCTTTCATGTCCTCTTTTCACTTAGGACTGGTTGAAGTATTTCTGGAACATATCCCAAGGCTGCTGGTTTCTAGCACAGAGCACATTCCGTAACAACACTCAGTTCAGCATTCATAGCTGTCAGACTATTAAAGATTACAACTTTCTTTTCTGTTCTTTGCTCTTTCCCAGTGGAAACAGGAAGGGTTTAAGTGCCACAGTAGCATGGGAAGGGGGGCAGAGTAGTGAGATGAGATTTTGGAAATCGAAAAAAGATGGACCTGTGGTTTGCTCCTGTACAACTGCCAACGATCGAGTCCATTGGGTTAAGGGTCAGAGTACCAACTAGAAAGTGAGAAATATTGGGAGATATTTTAAATTCCACTCCAAATTTTTAACAGCAATAATTATCTTACAGCTGCCAGTCTGAATTAGCGATGAGAAAGTAACAGCTTACAAAGCCCAAGATGTGTGGACCTTGTTATCTGGGTTTGTTCTAAGTCAGGACAAGCCTTCAAGCACCTGAATTTTCTTCCTAAAACTCTCCGTTGCTCTATCCCTTTTAAAGATATTTCCTCACACCAACTTCTTTGATGAAGATTTTGGCCATTTGCCCTAATGTCCTTTTATGTACCTCAGTGGCATAACTTGTTTATAATGCCTCCTGTAAAGTGTCTTATTGCAAAATATGCAAATTGATATTGTTCAGCCAACACCAAGTAAAGGAAGACAAGTAGTGCTGGTGCTTATGGGGGCAGGGCTTTGGCCCCCAATCCCCTGTTTCCAGCCTTTACCTTTCAAATTTTATATAATCTTTGAAAATTCTTTAAAATTTTCATGCAGTTTGTTTCCTTTACTTCTTCTGATAGGGCAGACTTTGGTCCACTGTTCTCCCAAGCTGGGAGGCTGTGACTGTTTTCTCTAGCTAAGAGAAGTTTGAGAGGTGGCCTGATGGAGGCCTTTAAAATCACACAGGAACCGGAGATGGCGTACATGGAAAGCAATGCTTCCACTTGTGGAAGAATTCAAAATTAAGGGTACATTCCACTAATAAATCAAATAAGAAATTCGGGAGAAACCTTTTTACACAGGGAGTTGTCAGAACCTGTTACCAAGTGGACTTATTGAAGTGAACTATATATTAATAGGGATAGATGAAGTATGGACGGGAGGGAAGATGACATGGAGCACAAACATTGATCAGTTTGGCCAAATGGCCTGTTTTTGCACTGTTAATGCTGTATGATCCAACAGCTAACACTGTTGAATGTTGTAAAAAGGCACATTCTGTCATAGATTTTTATAGGATCACAGGAACAGCGGCAAGCCATTCAGCCCCTTGAACCTATTACACCAGTCAATAAGATCATGGCTGATCTGTGGCTTAACTCCATACACCTGCCTTTAGCCCAATTTCCTTAATATCCTTGCTAACAAACATTCCTTAATATCCTAACAAACAAAAAACTTAGATTTAAAATTAACAACTGATTGAGCATCCACTGCTATATGTAGAAGAGAGTTCTAAAGCTCTACCACCCTTTGTGTGTAGAAGTGCTTCCTAACGACTATCCCAAATGGTCTGGCCCTAATTCTCAGACTATGACATCTAGTTCTAGACTCCCCAACCAGTGGAAATAGTTTATCTCTATCAACTCTGCCTTTTCCTCTTTATAACTTGAAGACTTTGATCAGATGACCCCTTAAACTTCTAATTTGAATAATTTGAATACCCTCTCCTCATAAACCTTTGAGGTTTATAAAATCATGAGGGGTATACAGAAGATAAATGGCTGATGTCTTTTCCTGAAGGTGGGGTATTTCAAAAGTAGGGGGCATATTTTTAAGGTGAGAGGAGAAAGATTTAAAAAAAGACATGAGGGGCAATTTTTTCATACAGAGTGGTTTGTGCGTGGAATGAACTTCCAGAGGAAGTGGTGGATGCTGTTACAGTTACAACATTTAAAAACATTTAGATGAGTACATGAATAAAAAATGTTTGGAGGTAAATGGGCCAAGCGCAGGAAGGTGGGACTAGTTTAGTTTGGGATTATGTTCAGCACGAACTGATTGGACCAAAGGGTCTGTTTCCGTGATGTATGACTATGATTCTTTAATTTAGCTCCAGAATTCCAGGTATCATTCTTGTAAACCTACATTGTATTCCGTCCAAGACTAGGATATCCTTTCTAAGGTGTGGTGTCCAGATCTGCTCACAGTACTTCACGTGAGGTCTAACCTGGGTTTTGTATAACTGCAGCATTAAATTTGCATCTTTGTACTCCAGTCCTCTACATATAAACACCAATATTCCATTAGCTTTATTGATTATTTTCTGCACCTGTTTGTGATCTTCTAAAGATCTACGCACCTGAATTAACAAATCCCTTTGGAAATTCACTGTATTTAACTTCATACCATCTAGAAAGTATCCTGATTTATCCTTTTTTGGTCCAAAATGGATAACCTCACACCTGCTTACATTGAACTCCACCTGCCACAGTTTTGCCCATTCACTTAGTCTATCAATATCCCTTTGTAATTTTATACTATCATCTACATTGTCTACAATGCCACTTAATCTTGTGTCTTGCACTCATCAGGACAATTCACAATAAGACAAAAATAGAGGGAAAACAACAATTATACAGTGACATGAGAGTGCTGTTTGATTGGCAAGTGGAATTTAATTAGTAGAGGCTGCAACAGTTAATAATAAGCATCTATCAAATATCATTTCTACTGAAGTCCTTTCTTAATTCAAACCAGCCAACTCTGCCCACATTCCCTTGTAACCAAATGCTAAATTTACCATATTATAGTCACTGTTTTCTAGGCAATTTTTAACTCTGAGATCATTTATTAAACTGCCTCATTACAGAGTACCAAATCCAAAATAGCTCATCCATGGTTAGATCCACATATTGTTTCTAGGAAAACATACAAAATAAATGCTATAATTCTTCCTTGTGGCTATCTCTGCCAATTTTATTTTCCAAATCTACAAGATTAAAGTCACCCATTATTAATGTAGTGCCTGTTTGACATGCCCTCATTAACTTCTGATGTATTCACTGTCTTGCATTAAAGCTACTGTTAGGGTCCTATATGCTAGTTCTACCAGCGTATTCTTCCCCTTATTTATTTCCTTTTTCCACCCATATGGATTCTACATCTTCAAATCCAAGATCACTTCTTGTTATCATACTTATTCCATACTGTACTAACAAAGCTGCCTAACTAACCTTTCCTTCTTGCCGGCCCCTTCAAAAGCTCACATGACCCTGAATGTGTATTTCCCAACTTTGACCCTCTTGTAATCATGTCTGTATAATAGCTATAAGATCATACCTATTCACCTCTATTTTTGTCTTGATTTCATTTATTTAGTTCCAAATATTACTCTTCCAAATAAACTCTTCCTATTTATATACTCATCCAGATGCCTTTTAAATGTTGTAATTGTCACAGGTAGATACAAAGCTTCTGCTAATTCCTTTGAAACAGTTGAAACATTGCTACATCAAGGACAGATGGGCAATTTTACTGCTTGAATTGGATTGAATTTTAAAAAATGATGCAGAGTCTAACACTTTAAATTCAGTTGCTTATCACAATGGAGGTACATAAAAACCTGTATCAATTTGATTGTGAGCCCAGTTTCCAATTTGAAACTGCTAAACTGACATGTTCTCAATTTGTAGTCACTGGGTAAAAAAGAAACTGTGATGAAATTGCTTTATTCTGCCCTCTCTACAGTTCTACTAATCTCCAATTCTAACATGTGATGCAACACTTTTTGTGTCAACCTGCCACTGGCAGTCATTAAGCTGCATAAGCTTAAGCATGAATTCCACCCTGCATCATTTTCTCGTAAGACACACCTTAAAGAATGAACTTTTAGTCACTGGTCATCAAGCACTTGTATACTTTAATCCCATTTCCCAACACTGATTTCATATCACATCCTGTTTGGCAGCACTCCAGCAAAACGACTTTCAACAAGCCATTAATTAAGATGTGATATGAAAGCAAGTTACTGCACCAAATGCACAGGAATAATACCTAAAAGACAAAACCAGCTTTTGCACTTAAAAGTCACCAAGTGAGCATGAGTCAATAGCCATCAGTTGGGCAAGAAACCCTCTCCAAACCTAAGTGAAAAGTTAAAACATAACAGGAAAAGGACCCTGGCTAAAAAAATACTTACTGTATGATAAGAAAATGCTCAACTTAAAAAGCCAAAATTAAGAAATAAGTTGGAGTTTTAGCATTCAATTTGCTATGGGATCAGCACTGAACAAGACCCTTTGATCCATCATTATCCACACTGGTCATCAAGCACTTGTCTACTTTAATCCCATTTCCCAACATTTGGCCCTTAGCATTGTGTGGTATGGAACTTCAAGATGATCACTAAGTATTTTATTGCAAATTATTCCTGCCTGCAACTCAGACTATGAGTTCCACCACCCTCTGAAAATATATTTCTCCTGGCATCCCTTCTAAATTTCCTTAACAAACACTGCTAGTAATTGATCCCTCCAAAGGAAAAAGTTTATTGCTATTGACCGTGAGATAACTCCACTTGGCATCCCGTCACCAACTCAGCCTTTATTTAGACATGCAAAGTAAATGACACTGACCCAGCTTGCACAAAGCTAGTTCCTACAGCAAGCAGAACCCCTGACACTCCTGTTTATATCTGTCAGCCAGGACTCCCTGATTGGACCAGATTGACAGCCCCAATCTGGGAGGTCATGTTCAATGAGATCCACCTGGCTGACCTTGTTACAATCGCTACAGACCCTATGCCTCAATTTTGTAAACTTCAGTCAGGTCCCCCTGCAGACTTCTCTGTTTCAAGTTAAACAACTCTGGTCTATGTAGTCTTATTTCATTGCCTGGGCTGAAGCATTTCGTCTGTGGCTTAACCAATGTTCTAAACAGCTCTATCATAACCTCCCAGCTCTTGGATATAAGGTCTGGTCATCTGAAACTTTTCAAATGGTGAACTCTCTTTGTAGATGCAACCTCTACAGTAACATTTAAGGATTAAATCAATTTTATTTATTGACAGGTCAAAATGCATTTACTTGAAAGTGGTGCAAAGGCTTCTCAAAAAAATATGCTTTTTATAAAGTTCACTTACTTTACTAAGATATTCCCTCATAACTTGAATAAACTATGGCATTGCAAACTTCGTGATGTTATGCTTCCATGACAGCTCAAGAACCATATCTGGCCGTAACAAATCATAGCAATGTGAATAAGCAGGACGCAAAACATCTTGTTTGCCCTCTTCCAAGAACTAATGCAAGATTTTCTCAGAGAGCTCCAGGTCCTTGGATTTGGCTGTGTATTCCATTGCATCCTTGTGAAAACAGTCTTACCAATGTAGGAATTTAGCAAGGTACAATATTTCAACTTAAAGTTTTTCTATGGAATCCTATCTTTCATTTAAAGTCATTCACTTAAAGTTGTAACTTTTAGAAATGCACAGCCCTCACTTAGTGACTTACTATTTATAATCTACATCAATGGATTGGATGAAGGGCTGCAAGTTTGGTAGATGACCCAAAGTCACTAAGATTACTCTCATTTAGCTCTACATCATGTTAAATGGGAAAGATTCACAACAGATTTTGAGTTAAATTTGGGTATTCATGAGACATTATGAGTCATCAAAAGGATTGTATTCAATCACAATCTGCAACCTCATGGTTTGGCATATTCCCTATGTTATCTTTACCATCAAGTCAGGGGATCAACTCTGGTTCAACGAAGAGTTCAGGAGAGCATTTCAGAACCAGCAGCAGGCTTCAATAAAAATGAGGTACCAACTTAATGAAGCTATAGCACAGGACTATACATATGCCAAACAGCAGAAGCGGCACAGAAAAGGCCAAACTAAATGATTCCACAACCAATGGATTAGTCAAAGTTCTGCAGTCCTACCACATCCACTCGTGAATGGTAGCAGACAATTACACAACAAACAAGAGGTGAATGCTTGACAAACATACCCATGCCCTATAGCAGAGAATCCAACATGTCAGTACAAAAGACAGCATTGAAGCATGTGCTGCCATTTACAGCCAGAGTACTGAGTGGATGATCCATCTCTGCCTCTTCCTGACATCCCCAGTACTACATATGCCAGTCTTCAACCGGATCAATTCATTCCAAATAATTCTAATAATAATTGTACCAGTGGAGGCTGGTACAATTACAACATCTAAAAGGCATGTGGATGGGTATATGAACAGGAAGGGTTTAGAGGGATATGGGCCAAATGCTGGCAAATGGGACTAGATTTATTTAGGATATCTGGCTGGCAAGGACAAATTGGACGGAAGAGTCTGTTTCCGTGCTGTATATCTCAATGACTCTATTACTCTCAATGGCTGAAGACAGTGGATACTGCAAATGCTATGGGCCTTGTCAATATCCTAGCTGTTGTATTGAAGAATCAATGTCCTTAACTAGTTGCATCCGTAGCCAAGTTTTTTTAAATACAGCTAGAATATCACCCAACAAAATGGAAAGTGTCTGAGTATGCCTTGTTGACAAACAGCAGAAAACTCCTGTCCCATCAGTCAGCTCTGAAACATCAGCAAGGTGATGAAGTTTTGGGCAACAGTACTAGCAAGTGGCACTTAATTAGCAATAATCTGCTCACTGACTCTCAGTTCGGATTCCTGACTCAGCTCTTGACCCCACAACAGCCTTGACACGAACAAGATAGCTGAATCCCAGAGATAAAGTGAGAGTGACTGCAGTTGACAACAAGGCAGCATATGACCATGTACGACATCTGAGAGCCCTGTAAAATCTCAGTCAATGGGAATCAGAAAGAAAATTGCTTGAAGTGACATTGTGCAAAATGGAAGACAGTTGTAGTTGTGGACATCGGTCATCTATAGGACATCTCTGCAGTGTCCTTGGCTCAACTATTTTCAGATGCTTCATCAATGATCCTCCCTCCATCAGAAGGTCAGTAGTGGGAATGCTCACTGATGATTACACAACAGTCTGTACCATTCACAACTCCTTTATGTACTGAAGTAGTTCGTGCCCACAAACAGAGAGTCCTCAACAATATTCTGGCTTGGGTTTATGTGCAGTGAGAATGTTACTTATCATTTAAATGCCAGGCAATGACCGTCTTCAAAAAGAGAGAACATAAACATCTCCCCTTGGCTTTGCAATTGTTGATTTGCCCACCATCAACATACTGGGAAGTCACCATTGACCAGGAACTGAACTAACATACTGTGGTTACAAGAGCAGCCAGAGGTTGGAAATTATGTAGTAATAAATTCAATTTCTGACTCCCCAGATCCTGCCCCCAGTCTATAAGGCTGAAGTCAGAAGTGTGACAGAATACTCTCCAATTGCAGAAACAAAAACAAAGTTGTTGGAAAAGCTCAGCAGGTCTGGCAGCATCTGTGCAGAAAAAAATCAGAGTTAATCAATTCTGAGGAAGGGTCACCGGACCTGAAAAGTTAACTCTGATTTTTTTCTTCACAGATGCTGCCAGACCTGCTGAGCTTTTCCAGCAACTTTGTTTTTGTTCCTGATTTACAGCATCCGCAGTTCTTTCGGTTTTTATTTACTCTCCAATTGCAAATGTGAGAGGAACCTTGACATCATTCAGGACAAGGCACCCCATTTGACCAGCACTCCATCCAACATCTCAAACATTTACTCCCTCCACTACAACCAAGATGGGCAGCAGCGACTCAGTACGCCTCCTTTGACAGTATCATCAAAACCTGCAACGCTCCATCACATTGATGCATGGGAATATTTCCCTCTGAGCCACACATCATGCTGATTTGGAACTACATCGCCATTCCTTCACTGTGGCAGGATTAAAACACTGGAACTACCTCCCGCAAAGAAAAAGCACAAGGGTGTATCTAACTCCCCCATGGCCTGGAGCAATTAAAGAAAGCAGCTCACATTCACCTACGCAAGCTCAATAAATGTTGGCCTTGCCAATAATGCTCACATGTCTACAATCAATTGGAAATAAATTACAGGAATGGAATAAATTATCCAATTTAATAATTGCCTCAGTAGGAAATGTATCCAGTGATGTAGCAGTAAATTCTACCACAATAAGATGATCTCGAGTCAGATTCATATTTGGTTACCTTAGCCAGGTTATTTTGAATTAATCTCACTTCATACTGAGCTAAAGAAGGATTAAGTTTTAGCTGAATACCTTCCAATGATTACACATGGGTGTGTGAGAAAATCTGTGTATAGATAAGGATGGGGTCAGGTTTAGCAATGGCACCTCTGTGGAAGTACAGTCTGCCAACAACCAATTTATAGATTAAAACAAAGGAAGTACACTTGAATGAGATGTCAGGTCACAATGGCTTCTGAACTCATATCCTAGCAAATTAGCAGCTTCAGCAGCTGAGGAGCAAAGATTCCAGGGAGCTGGACTAGGAGAGAAATGGTGTACTTCTCACCTGGGCTCAGAACAAAGGTTTAAAAGCAAATAAATATACAATATTAAAACTTCACACAAATCAGCGCTTCCTTAGTGGTCCTTCTCTCTCTATGATCAGGGTCTGGAATCAGTTGCTGCTCTTCTACTCTATTCAGTAATGTGCATCTTTCCACATAGTGGCTGAGCACCAAATTTGGCTTGCATGGTATGTTTTTGCTTGATTTGTCTGGAGTGAGAGAGTGATGACACTGTATCAGTTCCTTGTATCAATGGTGTTGCCAGGCCCTGTACTCTTACCTTGGCAGTAAAAGACCTGTGAAAACACCCCAGTGGAACAATAAAACCAGTTCAGCAGTATAACAACAAGCAGCCTTTGTGGGGCCAACGCTCTCTTGAGGAATCGAAACTAAACAAGCAACAATACAAGAGACAACAAGGTGCAGGGCTGGATGAACACAGCAGGCCAAGCAGCA